>NC_071575.1:56473242-56773242 GCF_024509145.1 Vidua macroura
GAAGATAGAGATGGATGAAGAAAAATTCAAATGAAATTTACAAAATTTACAATGAAAAGGAAAAGAAAGTGCTACTTCTAAAGATTTTAACCCCAAGGACACCAGTAACTTTGTTAATCTCTCCCATTTATTTTTGTAGGAAAATATTTCCATATTCTCTTCTAGGTTTAACTTAAGGAAAGGAATCTGAAGATATATGTATATTTGATATACTACTTCTCCCAGAGTCCTGACAGTATTGGCTGATGTAGTTGTCAAGCCACTCTCCTTAATGTTTGAAAGTTATCGCAGTCAGGTCAAGTCCCAGATGTCTGGACAAAATAGAAATATCACATCCCATTTTTATTAAAAAAAAAAAAAAAATGGAAAGGAGTATTTTGGGAATTATCAACTTGTCAGCCTCACCACTGTGCCTGGGACAATCACAAAACAGATCCTGCTGGAAGCTTTGCTGAGACACATGGATAACAGGGAGGTAATTTGTGACAGCCAGAATGGCTCCACCAAGGCAAATTCTGTGTCAACAGCTTAGTGGCCTTCTCTGGCAGAGTGATTGCATCAGTGGGCAAGGGAATGTCTACAGATTAAATTTATTTGGAATTCTGTAAGGCCTTTGACCTGGTCCCCACAACATCCTTCTCTCTAAATTGGAGAGAAATGGATTCAATGGGTGACTGTTCAGTGGATAAAGAATTGCTTGAATGATCACATCAAGAGTGTAGGGATCAGTGGCTCAATAACCAAATGGAGATCAATCATGAGTGACATTCCTCATGACAGGATTATTTTGTTTTGGGACCCGTACTGTTTAAGACTGTCATGAATGGCATAGATGAAAGAACTGAGTGCACCCTCAGCAAGTTTAAAGATGACACCAAGCTGAGTTGTGCAGTTGACACACCTGAAGGAGGGGATGCCATCCAGAGGGATCTGGACAAGACTGACAGATGGACCCATGGGAATCTCATAGACTTCAACCTAACCAAGTGCAAGGTACTGCACCTGTTTTGGGGAGCCTTCTAACCAGACTCTTCTATGATTCTGCAATTCTCTGATTTATATTATACAGATAAATATAAATTATCCAATATACAGATTTAAGGAAACAGCAGAAGAAATTTGGTACTACAAGTACATTCAAACAAACAATACACCTACATATACATATTAATTTTTGTATCCTGTAACAAATTTTTCATCTGAATTTACGCATTTAATTGTTCTGAGTTGATCTATCTTAATTAAATGAAGTCTTTACAGTATAGCTAAAGGCAGTATAGAGAAGTATGATTGATCTAGCACTCACACTGTGCTGAAATGTCCATCTTCTGTATAGACCTTCAAAATAAAAAATTAACAGGGAATAGTGGCAATCTTTAGGTTCACTGTCCTCATGCTGGAACAAATTCTGTGGTGTATCATGTTGGCTAGGTTCTTTCATTAGAAAGAACATACGTCTGACCCTGGTATTATTACTTTTTCTTTCAACTTTTTTTTTTTTTTCCCTGAATGACAGCATTTAACATCAAGGGAAAACAAGTGTCTCCTCTTTCTATACACAAATGCAACAGCTCTTGTCAGTACTAGGTCATCTGCAAGCTCACTTTTTCTCCTGCTGTTGATGCTAAATAAGTGCAAGGGCTCTGAGATAGATTGGTGATATTGCTGCTAGCAACTGGAATCAAAGCCTCCTGGGTGCAAATTTACAGCAGTACCTCCTGGTCTTCCTGAAATATATTTGAAAATGTTTTCACCATGACTAAACAAGTCAAACTCATAATCTCAGTGTGTTTGTTGCTCATGGAGTGTACTGTCTAACTACCAGGAGTGGGAATTGTCTGCATTTCAGACCTTTCATTTTTTATCAGCTTTCACATCTGCCACTTCTTTTGTATCATATGCCAAATATGACATAAGAATGAGGGTAAAGTCCTAGGGCAATCTCATCTAACAAACTTTCTTGCACTCTCTGATGAAAAAGAAAGCAAGCAAAGCAAAAAGTCAACTTTCAAACTGTGTGTATTGTTTTACTATATAATTTTAATGACCAGGATAGAAAGGGAAATCACAAGACGGAGACAAAAGTGTGGTTGATAAAGTATAAATTGGTGTCAGCTATAAGATTTGTAATGAATCACTGCATTTGATTCTAATACTAGCTGTTGTCATTTATGCACATAACTAATCCCCAGATTATATCAAGACTTTTATGAAATATTAAATCTAAAAAGGTATCAACTGAAAATCAAAAGAAAGTATCCCTGCTCCCAAAAGAACTACAGCAAATAATTTTAGGCAGAGGCCCATGATCACAAAATTTAGTACAGTGTAAGTGGCAATAACTTTAATATTAGAGGATGTTTAAAACCAAGGTAGGGAGCTAGAGGTGTAGGAAAAAAATTCTCAAAGGAGAAAGGGCTATTGAATAGAACCAAGCAGTTATTTGTCTAATATTTATATCAGTTTCTCATTTTCTTCTTCTGTTTGACAATAAAACAAACTCAAGATACCTCAGTTATGCCCTAATTTTTTTTTTCAAAATGCTTTTCAGAGTTTTTAAGAAAGGAAAGTTTAAATATTAACATTTTATTCCGCTCTTAACATTCAAGTTGAGAAGATTAAAGGGTGAATGGAACACGTTTATTACATCCTATAAGTGTCACTGAAAACATAAGAAAAAAAAAAAAAAATTGGGCATACTCCAGGGTTTTCCCAGATATTAATGTAAAAAGACACTCACACTCCCTGTCTTCCAAACAGTCTAAACTTGAAGAAAAGCCAAGAAATTAATTACGGTAATGCTGAATCTATTTCAAACCTCTGCATCTATGGTGCTTGTTTATGTCAAACCCAGGACAGGGACTACTTTAGAACTTAACAACTTACTGAATGAAGGTTCCTGTTTTCTTGTCCTTTTTTTTTTTTTTTTTTTTTTTTTGAGATTGTACTCCAAAACACTGAATTCAGTGTTTTTCTGGGGTTGTAGGAAGACTGGAAGCCAAATCATACTTTCAGTGGTATCAGAGTATGCAACTCCCAGCAGGGCTTATGAAATGTCATTCCTAATTGATATTGAAAAAAGCTTACATTATTCCACATTAAAATTGAGGTTATTTCATAGGATTGCCATAGAAAATTATTTTAATTACACAGTGATGCATGTTAATTTTTCCATATCACCACCCAATAAATTCTGCAATTAACCCATATCATTGCTCTAACATCATGTGCTTTGGGGAAATCTTTTCAATTAGAAACTCAACACCAGGAGTAGAGAATTGGAAGGTGTGCCTAAAACTGGATTTACTTTGCTTGTTTTCCCTTAACGTTAAAATAGGCTTTTGAAAAAAAAGCATTTTTTTTCTTTACATTTTTTCTGATGGGTTTTTTCTCTCCTTCCAGTGGAATTAATTAATTGCACAGGATGCACAGGAATCAAAGAATATTTGTGCATTTATTAAAATGAGAGATATAATTTAGAATAGTCATAAATGAGAGGTAACTAATTTAACCATCATCATAAATTGAACAAAGAATTTTTTCTGGTCCATTTAATTCTTTAATTTTATTTACAAGGACCTCAAAGTGAATTTTTCACTAGAATTTTCACTAGAGAAAAATAAAACAAAACAAACAAAAAAGAAAAACCAGAAAAACCCCAATGACAATGACAGCAACTACCAAACAATATTTAATCTCTAAAATGTATGTAATTTCCATTTGTAAATTACCACAGTTAAACACAAGGTGCTTATCATAATTAGGCTGTCAACTGAACTTTCTCTCTAGAGAGAGAAATAGGATATGTTTTCTATTCTAAAGAGCTCAGCACATGAGAGGACAGATTAGGTGTTTGTGACTTTAATTTATTTACTTTGGTGTGGTTTTGTTCCAGGTTTTTTGTTTGTCTTTGCCTTTGTGTTTGTTTTTGTGTTGTTGGTTTTGGTTTTATTTTTTTATTTTGTTTTGATTTTTCTTTTTTATTCTTTGTTTACCTATGTTTTGCTTTTACAGCTATTTTTACAGTTTTAATAGCACTGACCCAGAAACTGTTGTTCGAAGTCTGCATTTTACATTAGTGTGTTTCCTCATCCTAGTCTGGGTTTGGTTTTCTATAAAATTAGAATTGTGGTTCTCAATATACTTTTACAGTCTTGGTACAGTTTTTCCTTTCACATTCCATTTTCATGTTCTCACGCTGAAGGATACAAGGAGATGTCATTGATCGCAAAGGGCTAAAACATATGCCCAAGGTTTGGAAAACTTGGCTCCAGAAATTCTGTAAACTGGCTCTAGAGTGATTGTGGCAGCTTCATTCAGGTACACTGCTAGAACAGCAGTCAATGGAGCCTTTACACTCTGGGTATCAGGGCAAAAGAGCTGTACAGAATTTTATAATGGTCCTTTGCAATACTCCCTTACTGTGACAGTTCTTGATATAGGGAATTCCCAGGACACAATACATTGGCAGTAAAATAATCTTCATTACTCTTCAATGCACTTATATTAATGGCTATTAAAAGTTTAATTAGACTTTAGAGAATACTATTCAGCCCATTAAAATAATAAATGAATTCTGGCATTAAACAAACTTGGACAATAGTAATTAGTTTATGAAACAGAAATATATTTCTTTTGCCAAATGATATGACAATCTCTGGGGAAAAGGCTCATGATCTTGTCTTGGATACAGGATTTCTCATTAGTCAGGAAATTACGTCAAGTTTTTGGGAAAAGCTCCTAAGACTCAAGATCGAGTCTAGTTTCCTTTCACATTTGTGTAGCACCAATGTGGAAAAGTGAACTGTTTATAGAATACTGTTGACTTTTTGAAATTCTGTGAGAGAAATTAAATCATCTGCCCTCACTATTCCCAGAGCAAGGTGTCTATTTCAGAACCAGACATGCCTTGATGACAAGAATTTTAAGAATTTGAAGTTATGAACTTCGCAATACCAAGGGCTCAGGTACCTACAGCGTGTAGACTTTTTAGCTAAAATTTAATTTATAAAAAAGTATTCTGTCTTCTGTAGAGGTCATGCTGGTCCTTGCATGTCACTTGTACCATGTACATTTTTATATCCCTGGCTCCAGGAACACTTCACAAAGAAATAAATCTGAAGGAAGAATATGTGTCTAGTTTGAAAAACATTCTAACAATAGGAGGTCAAAATCTTTATTTGAGGTACTGTTAATAGATTTAGGTATATTATGAAGACACAAATTGCAACACAATGTCACCTCCATATTGCTTATGAGGGTGGAATTCCAATTTTTAACAAAATTGTCACAGGTCACAAAACTACAAATGCCAACCCATATAAATGGTTAATATCAGCTGGGGATAATTTCCATTTGTTTAGCACATTTAAGAATAGTAAAAAAAAACTCCTAAACTCTAGAAAAATATTTTATAATGTACTTTAAAATGTTGCAAATAATTATCTCTTTACTAACAATATCAAGAGTGTCACTATAATTTTTTTTCTGGTAAATGAAAAATAGATGTCAATACATATTTTTGTTCAGTACAGACTTTAATTACTTTGCTTTCTTGTTGTTTGCATTGCTATGCAAAATCCAATGACCTTTATGTTACATTAGAATATCAGAAAAAAATGGAGAGACATTTCAGTCTTGAGGTGAAAAATGCTATTTGTTTTTCATGTTCCAGTCTGCTGTTAGGACTTAAATCCCACATGGATGCATTTTAAACTCAGATCCAAGAGAAAACATGCTTATTTCTTCTCTCTCTGTAGGGATACAAATGAGTCAGAAAAATCAGTATTCATGATCATACATAAAAAGATCCTTCAGGTTTTTAGTCCTCCTTTTTTGCCCCTTGAAATTTTAGACAAACCATCCTGATGCATTTTTTCAGCACTTTCTTAGGAACATACTTAATGTTTAAATGACCTTGTATTTTTTTCTCCTTTTTATTTTACATTTTGTATTAAAATTATAATCTATTAATTGGTATGCTAGCAGGAAGAAGCAGAGATTTTTTTTCTTTTAAAATTTTAATGACTATTGTAAACTATGGAGAGGAGCTTTTCTATAGACCACTTTCCTCATTTATAAAGAGTGGGCTGTTTTCTAGCCCAGTGATGAGTTTTGGAATATAGACAGTGGCAAGAAACTGCAGTGGCCAATCACTAAGGAGTTCAATATGTACTTGCGTTCCAATGTAAAAATCCTGGTTTCTGTTAAACTCAGGTGCTTAAAAAACCCTATTAATCTGAAGTTATTATCAGTGAGTTTAGCTTACATATCTATTTTTTTCTAGCCTTTCCCAGTACACAGCTACATTCTCCCCTGCAGTATGTAGGAAGCCATCTGAATTAATGCTTCTGCAGTTTAGAAAACCTCTTGTGCTACATAATTTTGCTGGATGAAAAAAGATGGAATTAGATCTCTTTTGGCAGCCTCAGTGCAACCACTCACATATTAGCTGTCCTGCTGTTCCCTCTCTGAAAAACCATTGTGTCTCTATCATTGTATACTTCAGTCTTGGCAAAACTGCATTGCCACAGTGTGATTTCCATGGGCTTTATTTTAAACAGAATTATTTATGCTATTCTTACAGAATCTAAATCATCATGAGAACCTCCAGAGTGAAGGTTAATTCTGTTGCCAGCAGCTGTAGCTTCGCCCTCCGAAGCTGAATCTGGCAGTGGCAGCAATTACTGGCCATTCCTGTTCCGATAAATTTGTGTTTTCTCTTTGATCAAATATGTCAAGCTTTTAATTCTGCATAATCATTGATCGCATGAAGTGCCAGACCATCTTGTTTTATCATCATTCACATCTGCTGCTATTTTCCAGTCACACAGGTAAAATGCATTGACCTAGAATGTGCTGTTTTAACCTCAGCACCCTATTGTGAATGAATGCCAAATGTGTCTGAAATACTATTCCCAAATTCTTGTAATTTCAAGAGATGGCATACTAGATGAAATAATTGAAAATAAAATAAAAAAAAAACCAAACCAAAAAAAAAAAAAACCAAAAAACAAAAAACAAACAAAAAAAAAAAAAAAAAAAAAAAAAAAAAAAAACAAAAAACAAACAAACAAACAAACGAACCAAAAAAACCCAAAAAAAACCCCCAAAAACAAACCAAAAAAACCTACTGTAACTGTCCCAAAGGTAAAGTGCCAGAAACTAAAATAAGATGGAGAAGTTGTATCATAGGGAGGAACACAAGGCCTTTGATCTTTAAGAATCCTGTGGGTCATGCAGAATACCTGTTAAATTTGTTACACACTAGAGATCTTCTAGAATAACTGGAACATCTTACTCTAATGATAAGTAAAAAGTAATAGGTCAAACTGCAAATATCTTTTTTCGTTTAGTTTGTGCCAAATTTGGGCAGAAAGTCAAAATTTTAAAAATAATGCATGATGCTAATAATAGACCATTAAAAATGCCCAGTACCTCACATTTCTGATACTTATGAAGTTTTGATTTATATATTATTTTCAGCTCAAATTTCTAAACAAAAAAAAAGCTTGTGTGCAAATTGACCTTTTCATTTTGAAAAATGCATAAATGAGACTATTTCAGAACTGTTTATTTTTTCTCCTCTCTCCACAGTGAATAAATTAATGTAACAAGAACATTTCTTCTTAACTTTGTTTTATGAGAACTGTCTTTTCTATTCTTTCAAGAAATTTTATAATTCATCAAATATAATATCCAGGTAACATCACAAAATGCTCTGATAAAACGGAGCCATTTGCTACCCATGATCTCCCTACATACATCAATTTTAAGCATTTACTAATTCAGAAAATAGGAAGCTCCAAGAACAGCACCATGCTTCCTATTTTCTGAATAGGAAAATCCTGCTTAGTTAAATCCTATATTTTTTACAGACGTGAACATTTTCCATTCTTAATATGCCACAGTATGCTTTCAGCTCTTCAAGCTAAAAGTGCTAAAACAAGGTCAGGTTATATGGTGGGGGTTATATTTGCTCTGAATTGTATAAATTCAATTTTTGCATTATACACTCTCAGATTTTTGCACCTTGAAACCATAACTTAGAAACACAATTTTAGACATGAAGCGGCAAAATGTCATGAGGCTTTACATGTCATATATTCACACAAGAGAGGAAAATTATTAAGCTCAACTCTAGACAGGGTGGTATATATCTTTTGACCACATCCAGTAATGTATACTTCATTTTATAGTAACTTCTAAGACTGTTGTACAAATTTAGCTGTAGATTTGCTCTTTAACAAGCACTATTTACTATAAACTATGACAAGTTTAGAAGTTCAGCCATTTTTCAACAGTCTGAGTGATAAAACATGGTAATATTTTTGAGATGGAAGTTAGCACTGCAAAAGTTCTAATACAAAAAGGAGGTTTTTTTTCAATGGCAAAACCAGAAATGACTAGGAAATACATTTATGACTGGATAGAAATTAACAAAGAACATTTACAAACAGGTGGTAATAAGAAGAAAATTTTAATAGATTTGAAAGTATTCAAAACAGTGTTCTTTGTTGGTTTTGTTATGGGGTTTCTTTTGTTTGTTTCTTTCTTTGTTTGATTTATTTTAGCTTGCTTTTTTTTCTGCTTTGATCAATCCCCCATTCACACTCACACTTGTTCTTATACACTCCAGTAGAAAAAGGATATTTGAGTTCCCTTCTTCTGGTTAAGCTGCACAGAAGGAGCAATTCTGTTAAAAGTAGCAGTGCAAAGCAGAAAAAGATATAGCATTGACAGTACATATACAGATAATTCTCACTTAGATTATTTTTTTTCATCTCTATTAGTAATGACCCTTCTTTTGGTCTGAATTATTTTTGGTAAACCCCTACATTTCAGAATTTAATTATTAGGTAATGCAAGGAATGATATTTAGCCATTCCAAATTGTCATCATTTTGGGAAGCATCTAATAATTTTGCTTGCTTGCAGGAGCTATCTAGCTTTTTGCCATTTCACTGTCTGCTGTAAATACTTTTCAAAACATTTTGTATTCTCCCCTATTCTCAGTAGAGGCCATAACTAGACTTTAAAAATCCATGTTAGTACCATACTGTGGCCATGCACTTTTCACAGTGTAGCAATAGTTCAAACTACAAGGATGTTCAAACCACAATGTGTATATATATTTTTTTATAAGGATAGCTAACATAATGTCTTGGTTTTCTCTGTGGGATTATGGACATCCAGAGAGTAAACAGTTATGTCACAGGAGTTTGACAGGAATTCGACAGAAGTTTGACAGAAGTCCTTTTTACATACATTGGAGATGAACAGACACACACACATATCATTCAGTTCATCTTAGGGTAGACAGAAAGAAATGCCAGAGAAATCATATCCTATGAGTACACTTCCATTCACTTAAAAATGGAACATATAAGAGTGTAGCTCAGTATAGATATCCAGATTGTAGACACAAACATCAGCCAAGACAATTTCCACCCTTACCGTGTTTCTCATTTTAGTACGTAAATGGAGGCATCCCAGGGCAGGCCAATCTTAGAAATTAAACCCATATATAAAACTTTCATTATCAGATATTAAAAGTAGTGACAGTGTTTCATTATAAGGAATTAAAAATAGCAAAATGTGTGTGTTGGAAAGTCTTTGAAAATATATAAATATTGTTCAGCACTTTGAGGTTTTGTGGGTTTGGGGTTTTTTTGGAGTTAAAAGTAAATCCACAAATTAACAAAAATTTAACTGCGTTATTCAGGTTTATCAAATAATTTCCATCATACCTCTAATGAAAGATTAAAAAATACTTAATGTCTAATTAATGCTTTTTCTGACAAAATTTGTTAAATTGAAAATCATACATCTCATGGCTTTATTACAAACTAACACTGACATTTCTGTTGCCTCTCTGCTCTAGAACTAAATCTGTATTTTTATTTAAGAATGAGATGATGACATGTATTATGGAATATGTTAAAATTAGTTTAATAAACACCTATTTTCCTTTAAAAACTACTGCCACCTTTTATCTAAACATAAACTCTCAGTGAAAAAACTGTTCAGAATATTTTAGCTACAAAGTTCTTTTCCAGGGAATTTAAGCTAAATTATAAATTATAACATTTACCTCAGTGCACTAGTTACAAAATCACACATAAAACTGCAATGAACTTCATTAAGAATATGCTTATTCTTACTAGCTTTCATTAGCTTTAACAGTACATGACATACATGCATATAAACATCTTGTGCACTCAGTTATTTGTTCAGCACTAAGATGAATCATAGAGAAATATGATAATTATAGCAATATCTTCCCAATTCATATATTAAAAAAATGCTAACATACAAGCCTTTTTATTTCATTCTTAACTCAAAGACTTTTTTAAACAGAGAATGAAACTTCATCTACAGCGAAACAAGACATTTCCTCCTAAACTTGTCTCAAAACCAAGACAGTGTGGCAAATGCAAGAGCCAGAGATGGTCTAGGGTATGTTATCCTGTTGCCATATCACTTCTGCTGAGGTGAGATTGTCACCACCAAATTAAAACGGGGCTATTTACTCACAAAGATTTAGAGGATTTACCCACTGATTTCTTTTAAGAAACGGATCTGCATATCAGGAGTTCACATACACTCTCATTTGCAGCCTGAGGGTTCAGTTGTACTGCACTGCTTGTCTATGTGAGGCACATCATGGAAAGCAAAGCTGGAAGTGTGCCGTACAGCTAATTTCTCACGTGTGCACAAATACAGCTTTCCCGAGGGATAAATTTCTTACCTTCAAAGGAGGAAATTGTGCTTCTGATTGCTGCAGATGTGCTCTCAGAAAATTTGGACACCATAAACTCAGACCTAACTCAACTGTGCCCTGTCTGCAGTGCACTGAATCACAGGGTGGAGAGAAAATTTCCTTCTAGCATTATTACTCAAAAAATCCAAGATCCTCACAAGGACAATATTTTTAGAACTGCTTCCTAGAACATGTGGACTGTGAGCAGGGCCCAAAAGAGGAGCTGATGTTGCAGACTACAACAATCTGTCACCAGCAGAGGCCAGCAGCACCAAACTACTGCCCTATCCAGGAGCAAGGGATAAACAGGAAAAGAGCTGTGGCTCCTGTAGGTAACTCTTGGAGGGAGCAGTAGTCAAAATGAGATTTGCAGGGCAGTGAGGTCACCACGGAGGGAGATTAGCAGTTTCAAAGGCATCGTACAAGTGAATACATACATAGTGCATACATACAAGAAGAAAAGACTTTGAAGGAAGATACCAAAGTTTCACAAGCACTTGGCTGCCACTTTGCAAGAAAAACCAATGTTTTAATGGGTAGGTGTAGAGCAATCAGCTGAAAAGGCTTTGACTACTTCACTTGAAACCATTGCAGCTTCCCTGTCAGAATATTTAGCAGTAAACCATAATGCACAACATCATGAAATTCAATGTAACACTTGCTGAAGGCATTACTATTCATAAGAGCTGATATTGTAGAGGTAAGGGACACATAAATAAACTACCTGCTACCTGGGAAAACTACAAGTTCTTTTGTAATCATTAAGTCTTACAAATAAGATTTATGTAGTGTTTAACAAAAAATATTTTTCAGAGCAAAGGGAAGACCTCATACATAAGAAAATTAGGATTTGCTCTTAGTCCAAATACAGTTTAACAATCTATTAATGCAAGATATTTGATTAATCTAGAAAAGCCCTTCACGGGTAATATCAAACATTCTTATTCACACTTCCTAATTAAAATCTTAATGAAAGATAAATAAAGTTAAGGCTACCAGGGAGATTTTCTGCCATGCCAGGATATTAAATACCAGTGGAATAATTTTTTTGCTAAATGAAACTGAAAGTGGACAGGTTTTTGCAACATATAACTTCTTCCTCCTTGTCAAAACTTCATACACTCATAAAAGCCATGCACTTGTTTTTAAAGGTTGTTGAATATGGGACACTATATTTGTCTGATTCTGATCCTTTACTTTGTGACAAGAACATCATAATTAATACTGTTGTTGGTGAACTAGCACTGAGAAATAGGTAGAATGGGATTTAAAATTAAGTAACAGATAAAAGAAGTGAATGTGTTCTTTAATCTTTCAGGTGGTTATATCAATTACACTTTTGATATAGGTATTTTTTGATATGCATTATGGATAACATTAGTATTATAATTGTGGGGAAATATTCATTGTAAGATAAAGAAAGCAATAAAGCAGCACTTATTCTGGTTCTGTTGCAAGTGGCCCTTCTTCAACTCGATCTAAATAGGAATAATCTAGAAAGAGTTCAAGCTCTCTAGGAAAAGGAAAAACAAAAGTTGTTATTATTGATACTACTGTGGTGTGAGGTTTTTTTCTCACATTGCAAATAAAATCTTTAAATTTGCATGTGTTTTAACCTATCTCTGACTTTACACTGAAGGATAACTCTAGACTTCACAATTATAACTGGATATTTGTTCTTTCAAGCCTTTGAATGTGATACTGGAAACACCATTTCTTATTTATGAAATCTATTTCTTAATGAAATCTTTTTTCTATGTGTGTTTAGCTATAGACAGCTCCATACTTCTTCGCCATGTCAAGTCAAGAAGAAAACAAAACAAAACAAAACCAGAAGAAGTCTAAAAACAACAAAAGGGGGGAAAACCCCAAAAAAACCCCAGGACAGTTAAATAATTTAAAAATATTTATAAAGTTCCTGGTGAATGGAGAATGATATATGAGGACCAATCTAGATTTCCACTGGGGCGACAAAACCGGTATCAAATATTGAGAAGACAATTCACAAAGAACTACTAAAGACACTGCATGAAAATGCACCTCAAAGGCCAGGTAAAACCTTGTTTGAGTGCTGCTCTTCTTTCAATGTACGTATTTGGATCTATCTTGTAATTGTAAAATTTTCCACACCATACCACATAGTTTTATAGTTATCTGATGAAAGATTTAATGGATAAGTCTATTGTTTATCTATGC
Source organism: Vidua macroura (assembly GCF_024509145.1). Taxonomy (NCBI): domain Eukaryota; kingdom Metazoa; phylum Chordata; class Aves; order Passeriformes; family Viduidae; genus Vidua; species Vidua macroura. Next base: position 56,486,200 of record NC_071575.1, read on the forward strand.
TATAGCTTTCAAAATGTGATCAGAAAGCCTTTGTTCCATCAAAGATAAAATAATAAAACTAATATCCCAGTGGTAAAATTGACTAGTAAAACTACACAGAGCTTATCTGATTGAAGAAAATGTCTCATTTTCAGTTCAGTAGAGAACTGACTCTAAACTGATGGAATTTAAATTTCCTTATGCCTCTTTTACACTGAATAACAGAAGATAAACCCATCTTTGTAGAGGAAAATGCTTAAATCCTACTCTTTTCCATGACCATGGAGGTGGAGTTACCTATCCCCAGTCATTCAGTCATCAGAACTGCCCTGAACTTTATTTCACATGTTTCCTTTGTTGCAAAAGGGAACCATTGAGTCCCTAGATTCTGCTACAGCTTGCTCAGTAGTTGTCACTGTGCTCCAGATGCAGAAGTGTGGTTAAGAATCAAGAAATTCTAGGTAAAGTCAGTTTTCAATTTTTTGGATGCAAGCTAAAGAATCATCTCCCCACAGCTAGATAAAAATATCCTGATTGCAATTCCATGAAATTATTGGGTGAAAAATATTAAGGCTGCACTAGAAACCATAGAGATAACAGGTATATATTTTAACCCCATATCTTTTGATATATAGTCACAATGCTAACCCACTATCTCACTTGCAACAGGGGCAAATCCATTAGTTGGAAATAGGAAGCTACATTAAAAAGGTTGAAAATTTCATGGAAGCAATATTTATATCACAAAAATACATAAAATAAATTTAGTAGAGCAATAACAACACCCTTCAACACTAGATTTGAGGACTTCAAGAGCCAAAGAAGTATCTTACTTTAGTAAAATTGAATTATATGTAATGTAATAACAACATTCTTTAAATATAGATATTATTCTTAATTTCAAGATATGTTCACTAGCATGTAACTTTTTTTGCCAAATAATTAAAACTGCTTCTTAAGATGTTCTATAATGAGTAGTGACATGCTAATGCTGCACAGTTAAAATAGATTATTTTAAAATTGAATCTAAATGTACTGTAATTCACATTCATTAAAAGAATAGACATTTTTCAAGTCTAAATTAAACTATTCTATAAAAATCAATTCACTGTACAGCAGTAACATAATACAGACCTGCAGTTAAAATTCAATCATTTAAATGGGAGAAACACTAATCCAGCAGTAATAACTCTGTTGACACAACAACATTTATTCAAATTTAAGAAAATAAAATACCCACATCTGCGAGACAGTCCAGAGTATCTTTAGACTCAGTAATTGTTTATTAGCCATGAATAGACAGATTATTTTATAGACAGCAAATTTGAAGCATACATTTAGAATTGGAGAAAAATTATTACTTGGAGAAACACTTTTAACTTCCATCTATAGATTTTGGTCCCAGTATCAGATATTTGACATAAAATTAATGGTTTTGTGTAAATTTATTAGCTTAATGAATAGCATCAGATGATCTACAGATATAATTGCATATGAGTTTGTAATTACTGTTATACTTTTCCTGAAAATATAAGCTGATACATGCTATTTGCAGAGTTTCAGTTTAGGAGTTTTCTTCAGGTATGTTTGATTGATGAAGAGGAGTTGCAGAAGCGATTTTTTTTTCCTTTTTAATGCTAAACTTTAAGCATCAGAAAGCATAATTTACAAAATTGACAATTTAACGTATTACTTAAACATTAAATAAAATAACTGAAATCCACCTTTTATTAAGAGTAACACCATCTCCCATTGTGGAGCTTGTATTCTTGCATTCAGTTTTATATATCAATCTGAAACCAGATATTTCCCATTCAAAATGTGGTGAATATGATCATGATTTTGACTTTAACTGGCTTATCTCTTCCTTCTGAAAAAATTCAAAATGGATTGTTTGAACTATAATAAACATTACTAAGTCTGTTCCTACAGTATTACATTTTTTCAGTTTTCATGCACAAAATAAAGACAGAAAGAAAGAAAGAAAGAAAGAAAGAAAGAAAGAAAGAAGAAAGAAAGAAAGAAAGAAAGAAAGAAAGAAAGAAAGAAAGAAAGAAGAAAGAAAGAAAGAAGAAAGAAAGAAAGAAAGAAAGAAGAAAGAAAGAAGAGAAAGAAGAAAAGAAGAAGAAAGAAAGAAAGAAAGAAAGAAAGAAAGAAAGAAAGAAAGAAAGAAAGAAAGAAAGAAAGAAAGAAAGAAAGAAAGAAAGAAAGAAAGAAAGAAAGAAAGAAAGAAAGAAAGAAAGAAAGAAAGAAAGAAAGAAAGAAAGAAAGAAAGAAAGAAAGAAAGAAAGAAGAAAGAAAGAAGAAAGAAGAAAGAAAGAAAGAAAGAAAGAAAGAAAGAAAGAAAGAAAGAAAGAAAGAAAGAAAGAAAGAAAGAAAGAAAGAAAGAAAGAAAGAAAGAAAGAAAGAAAGAAAGAAAGAAAGAAAGAAAGAAGAAGAAAGAAAGAAAGAAGAAAGAAAGAAAGAAGAAAGAAAGAAAGAAAGAAAGAAAGAAAGAAAGAAAGAAAGAAAGAAAGAAAGAAAGAAGAAGAAAGAAAGAAGAAAGAAAGAAAGAAAGAAAGAAAGAAAGAAGAAAGAAAGAAAGAAAGAAAGAAAGAAAGAAAGGAAAGAAAGAAAGAAAGAAGAGAAAGAAAGAAAGAAAGAAAGAAAGAAAGAAAGAAAGAAAGAAAGAAAGAAGAAAGAAAGAAAGAAAGAAAGAAAGAAAGAAAGAAAGAAAGAAAGAAAGAAGAAAGAAAGAAAGAAAGAAAGAAAGAAAGAAAGAAGAAGAAAGAAAGAAAGAAAGAAAGAAAGAAAGAAAGAAAGAAAGAAAGAAAGAAAAGAAAGAAAGGCAGTCACACTGAAATCTGACACACTTCAAATTTTTTATGTGAACCAGATTAACTGCAGTGATGATTGAACTTCATACACTGGAGAAGTTGTAGAAGTCAACAATGTCAAGACATTTAGTAGTTTTAGTTTTCAAGACTGTGAATTAATGAATTAGGCTGCATAAGGCAGCAGAAATGTCCCAGCATTTGTTACATATGATGGATTTTTCTATTTTAAGTGTGTACTACATAAAGTTGCTTCAGCATCAAGTCCTTTTTGGACAAATGACATCCATAATTCTCAATAGCCATTGTCAAGTTCAGTTTCATCTGGATGGTACTGCACTTCAAAAGATTCCTGATACTTAGCTCATTCTGCAGTGCCACAACATTGAAAGACTGAAATCAAACTTTGCCAAATTTTGTTTCAGGCAGGCAGTTGAGTTTCTTATTACTTGTCAGAAAAAACTTAAAATTGTTACCAGGGCCACATTCCACCACATGAGAATGTGAGAAACATTACATTCTCTTACACTTTTAGATTCTAGTGGACTTATTTCCTACCTACATTTTAATATGTTAAGCTGTTGAGATAATTTTTCCAGGAAAACACCAGCGTGCCTTTGGTAGATAAGAGACAAACAAGGTTCAGCCCGATTAAAGACTTCACTGTGAACAGACAAGCACTCACAGTTTGATTCCATGCTACCTGCCATTATGACATTATGACAAGAAAACAGTTTGCTTCACACCTACTCAAACTCATGAAGACACACCAAGAAGAACACTTATGTCAAGAACACTTAAAGAGAAGCAGCCAACAAATTGTATCTCACTTGTGAAAAAGAATCAATATATTGCTTAAGGGCTTTGGGAACCAAAGAAACTATCTTTGGGTATATAGATTCTAACTATTAGAACAATCAGATCAAAACTCCTTGATGACTCTTAGGAATAAAAGGATTCAGATAAACAGGAATGAAAATTGCCTAATGATCAGTAAGAATGCCTCCATTAATGTGTGACATAGAGTATAGAACAGAAACTGAAATTGTGATGGCTGGCTGCTTATCTCATCTGCTGTTATCTCTACCAGATGCCCAGATAAATGATGATAGCACAGTTACTTGCACAGTGCAGGACAGCAGTTTAGAACTACAGTTTAACACATCTCATTCATCTGGAAATTATGTGTTTTCCTGATAGCAAAGTGGCCCAACAATCTCAAATATTTTCATTTATTTCTACAACAGCATTCTATAAATAGAATTTATATATTCATTTTTTATTCTATTCTATTTTATTCTATAAAATGAACTTTTCTTACAAAATATTCATGACAGGCTTGGTCACTGTTTATTTTTCAATGGATACAATTGTTTCATGGAAAGCATCTACAACTACTGGGACAAACCTGTAACTATGAAAACTCTGCCAGTGGCCAGAGTTACATGTTGACGTTAAAGCCGTCTAAGTTTGAAGCCAGTCTTATGCAAAAAAAATATGCATGAATTTATATACTGTAATTACCAACTCTTTCTCAATTGTAGACATGATTTTTTTTGTTGGAACTTAAGGTCACAACTGACATATCTGCTATCCTACTGCCTTGGTAGATTATCTGAAATTTATAAACTCAATTTGAGTCACATAGACTGTTAGAATTATAATATTTTCAACATGCAACACATGGTCTCATTTTTTTCAGAAGAAAAAATCTTATCAAAATCTTATATTTTCAGAAGGAGAGGTTTTATATACAGGCAGTGAAGAACATTCTGCCTTTAAGACAACAAAGAGGTTGAATGCTTGAATAAAACTTTGAAAAAGATTACTAACTTGTGAGGAAAAATTTGAAAATTCTTCTCTACAGACTTTCTACAAAGTTACAAGGTTACATGTCTTCCAGCAATTCAAAGAACACCTGCTGATTTACTGCATGGATGGAGAATGCATACAAAGCAAAATGTTAAATGTTAATGGATTACCATTTTCTTATCCTGAAAAATCACAATCATTACAAGACAAAGCCAAAAATAAACAGTAAAGATTTGAAATATACACAGACTGGCATCAAATACCTTAAAATACACATTTGTGAAACTATGAAAACCCAGAGGGACTATGGAAATAAGGTTTCAAAGGGTATTTCTTTGCACTTGTTTTGATTTCTCCTTGTTTCATTCCTCAGCAATAGGAAAGAAGGACGGGACAGCACTAAATTTTTCTCCCTCCTCCTGGTTCAGATCCCCAAAAATGTTTTCGCTTTTCACTATTAAATGGATTAATGTCACAGCTCTTGTCCTACAAACCATACTCTTCACACTGTACCATGAAATTAAAAAAAATATTTTTTAAATCCCTCAGAAGAACCTTTTATATGCTTCCAGCACTCTAAGTATTCTGTAGCTGCATTTGATCAGCAGGTAGTGGGAACAAAATTCAGTTGGAGCAGATCACAAAAAAGTTAATATCTTTGTTTAATCACCTAAGGAAATTATTATACCTCTGCAATCAGCCTTGTTGAGGCCATACCTCAAGTCCTGTGTTCAGTTCTGGGCCCCTCACTTCAAGAAAGACATTGATGTGCTGGACTGTATCCAGAGAAGGACAATGAGGTTGGTGAATTGTTGAATGTTGCTGTCGAGGTAGTCACAACACAAAGCAGAGACCACAAGCAGTCTCAGATGGCAACTCTTTATTAATGAAAATGGCTGACCTTTTATACACTTTCTAATTGTTTATACTTCTTCTACCCCAACTATTGGCCACAATAAATCAATATAACACCATTGGTGAAAAGTAATAGTGACTTCAGCTAACTTTCTAAAAATACTTCGTCCAGCTGTGAAGTTTTCTCCTTATCTTTCTTCAGTTCCTCTCTTCTCTTGGTCTCCTTGGTTACAGCCTTGGAGAGAGCTCCTTATCAGCTTCTTCTTGCTTCTCAGCTTCGTCTTGGTCCTTTAGCTAACAGGCCTGCTGTTAGACCCTTCCACAGTCGAAAGAGTAAGTCCTGTGAGGGGCACTGAGGGAGCTGAGGATGTTTAGACTGGAGAAAAGGACACATTATTGCTCTCTACAACTCCCTGAAAGGAAGCTGTAGCCAGGTGAAGTTGGCTTCTTCTCCCAGGCAACTAGTGACAGGACAAGAGAAAATGGCCTCCAGCATGCCAGGTGAAGTTCAGATTAGACATCAGGAAGAATTTTTTCACAGGAAGAGTTGTCAAGCATCGATATAGACTGCCTAGGGAGGTGGTAGAGTCACCATGACTATCAGTATTCGATAAACAGCCAGACATGGCACCTTTTGCTTGGTTTAGTTGACATGGTGGTGTTCAGTCAAAGGATGATTCTAAGGATAGGACTCTATCCTGCCTCTCAGTGTACCTAACATAAAAGGACTGTAATATCCAGGTTCTATCTTGTATATGTATGCAAAATTGCTCATCTCTTTAGTTTACAGAGACAGTCCAGTGCTTTTACTCGCCAGCTGTATTTTGGTATGTTGTTTTCTGCTATTCAGTGCAGAACATGGAGTGTGACAGGAACCTGACTCTAATCAGTATTCTCCTAGATAGAGAAAATGGAGATTAGACATATATATCCTGAAAAAGAGTTAGTTGTTATTCCTGATTTTAATCTTAAACCATAGGTCATTGCATTACTCGGCCTTATTAGCTGTCTAGCTGTTCACTGACTGTATAATTACTGAGTATTAGAATAAGATAAATTCTATTTTCTGTATGGTAACTTTGCCCAAAAGCATACAGAGTTGTTGCATTGGTACTTCTGAGTAGAGGATGTCACTCACTTGTTATTAGCTGAAAATTGAAGCAGAAGACTTTAAATGAGATATAGATCACTATATATGACTGTTTGTCACATGATTTGCAATTGAAAGTCATCTATACTGATGTAACAGATTTATAACATATGCTTGAGTTTTCAGTTTAGATATGAAATGTTTACATAGAAACACACAAATTTTATATTGAAGATAGTAACACATCTTACCTTTCTTTTTTTACAACCCACATATAAGATGGAGTAAAGGAAAGGAGTAATGACTAAATGGAAAAGAACTGGAAATGTTTATCCTTCCTTTTGTTCAGCAGGGTCAAAATCAGAATATCAACAAGATTTATGGTACTTCTGAAATAAATAAATAACATTTTGTGAAGTATAATCAGAGTAATTGAAACCTAAAGCTTGTTAATCTGCAGTGGTTTTCATCTTCAAAGCACTACAAACACAACAATTTCCTAACTATTTCCCAAAGCATGTAGTGTGCCCCATGAGAGGACTGATGAAATAGAGGCAGCAGGCAGAGAATGACCTCCAAATTGCTCTCTAGAGTCTCAGCTATCATTAGTCACAACAGAGTGTAGGTAACATTTTCAAAAATATCTCTGTGATTTAGGAGCTGCCAGGCTGGTAGATGAAAACTGGCAAAATTTCTCGAGCTTCTGAAGATGGTAACACCCCACAGTGATCTGTTTTCTTCCTCATTTCAGAATTAATTCCTCTAAAACAATCTCCGATGTTTGCTTCTGCATACATGAATCAAAATCCTAGATTTTCTAAAACTTTTTAGACACAAGAATATATAGATGTGTGTCCTCAAGGCATCGGTGTACATTGGGTGACCAAGTCTTGTTGCCTCCCATCATTCAGTCCCAAGTTCTCAAAGGTGTTTTGGCGAAAGAAAAAGAAAAGGGACTGCACTTAGGAACCTGAAGGAAATTATTGATTTAAAGAAGCTGACATTCAGTATTTTCAAACTTTTCAAGCTTATAAATTAGAATCTCAGAAAACTTTTCAAAGGTTTCCCTAAATAAATATTCTTTCTAGGAAACTAGTACGTACTAAGTAAATCTTTTTAGCATGAACAGGAATCTCAGAGCCTATACTGTTGCACAGTCCAAAATTATAAATTGTCTTAAAACCTACCAGGAACATGAGGATTTGAAAACTCTCTGGCTTTCTGATTCTTACAGTCGGAGAAGCAAGTACGAGGGCTTGTCCTTCTGCACCTGCCAAGGAGATGAGTTAATTCAGTGACCATTTGATTAAAAATGGGAACAGTTTTAGGAATGGGAACTAGAGTAATGTCTCATTTATGTTCCCTGCATTACTCATTATAGTTTCTTCCAAAGGGAGAATGAAAGTCAAGGCCAGGTCTAAGAGAAGAGACCTATCAGCTCAAACCTTCCAAGCCTGAAGGAGAGGACATCTCAACTTTCCTGACACAGCACTGTCCCTGCTGAGAGTTCAATGAGAGAAGTATAGCTTAGGTTCCTCTCAGGGCTTAGATGACATTTAAGAAACAGATCAAAACCAGTATACTCCTATAGAGTTGGTGTCCTTTTTTTTTCCACAGTATGTAATTTTAGATGTCTCTGAAATGTTCATGATGTCACCAAAGAAGTGGAGTCTTACACAGTGTTAGACTTCGGTGCCTATTCTTGTCTTCAGTTCCTTTAACTATTTAATCTCTGCTAAAGTATTTAACATTATGGTAATTAGGAAAGCATTTAAAAATGTTGTGACATTGTTTTTTCTCTCTATGTTTGCAAAAATGAAGTAACTACCACTTAGAAGACATTTTCATTTAGAAGACAGAAACAAGACATGATGTAGACCTGGAGGTTTGCTGAAGTGAATCAAGGGGGCATGATTTTCCTGATAAAAAGCACTTTTTCAGAAGTTTTCTTATTAAAGTTTGAGCTCCTGACATGGTTCTGACTGCAGTGATGCTTTCTTGCAAAGACATTTTGAAACATGAGTGAAAAACCTCTAAGGATACACCATAAAAATGAACCCAAAGATGACATTATTACATGAAGCTTTTATATCAGCTCTGTATGCTACAAATACATTATGGGAAAAGAGAAGTTATGAAACTGTAGAAGTGATAATCTCAGCCACTTAGAAATTGAAACAAGATTTTTTTTTAAAGTGTTGACTGGATTATAATACTTGTGAATTTATTAATTCTTAAACTCTATTTATTACATATTTAGTATTTGTTTTATGGGTTTTGAATATTTAGCATATAAACATTATTTTCTCTAAAACTCAATGTTAATAAAATAGTTTTTTATTTTGAAATTAAAACTGAGAGTCTCTTGAAATGTAATAATGTTGAAATCCACAGCTTAATGAAAACAACCAAATATTATAACAATAAATTTTCAGCATAAGCAACACTGGTTTTGCATAAAGAATTTGCTGCTCATAAAGTTAATTTTATAGAAGTAAATAATGTACCTTAAATTACAAAAGCAGTTAAACATTTTATAAACACTCACTTTGTTGATTCAAGTGCTTCACAGCAATTTTATCCTTTAGAACTTTTCACGTTTCTTTACCATTTTCTGAGAGATCATTTTGGGCTTGTTTGGCTTTAAATATCTACTTCTAAACATTTCTTTTTTCTCTTTCCTCTTAATAATTTGAATAGCTTCTGGTATTCAACAGCTTAGTGGTAGGAAAAAGAAAATACCTATGCATGTAGGAATTTTTATTCCTTTTCTGAAGATGAATATACATTCTGGAAGCAAGTAATGGACTAAGACATTTTACCTTCTTGATATATATTATGAATCAAGAGTCTCTGTATGTGACGCTGGGCATTAATTCACTTGAGGAATGTCTAAACATCCTTAAAACACTGAAAACAGCTGTCCTATCAACACACAGATGCAGGCAAGGTAGATATGAAGAACTGGGAATGAGATGTAAATCCATGCAATACTCTGTAGGGAGGCAGGAAAACCTCACCCCCTTGGGGCATATACATGTGTTTTATGTGCATCTTTTCAGCAAGGCTTAATAACTCAAGATCATGCTAAGTTGGCAACATGTCTTCTGGTTTGGAAATTATCCCATCCTTCAGGCTTAGAATACATCCAGAGTACACTCATTTCCACTTGGAAGTAACTGTGCAGCTGTACCTTACAGCTGAGATATGGGATACAAGGGCAGAAGGGAGATACTGCATTCCCTGGTTTGTCAGCAGCAGCTGTTTGGGTCACAGCAGTTGCCAGAAATCTAAAAGTTACTGTCAGTTTTCTCTCTGATTCTGTGTATCCTGCGTGGTTTTGACTGCTCAGGAAAATAATATTCCCTTTAGTCTTTCTGTTCTTTGGTTTTACTACATTCATAGATCCACAGAAAGGACCTTTTTTTTTTCCTGGGGCTGTTGTGGCCATCACATAGCCTGTAACTGATGTTAATCCCTGAAGCCTTTTAGCAGTGTCATAGAACCAGCCTGGTGTATCAGGCTTGACTGAACCAGGGTTTTTCAATTTACAGTGAAAAGAAGTGGAAACAAAAAAATGGGTTATCACATGAATTCTGTGTATTCTAAACAACAACCAAAACCAACTCACAATTTAAATAAAACAAAATTAAAAAAAAAAAAAAACAACAAAGCAGGACTAGGGTAGGCCAATCAGAAATTAAAAATGTATAAAAAAATCCAGAATGCAAACTCTATTCAATGGGGAAAAAAAAAAAAAAAAAAAAAGGTCTGAAATCTTGTCAAAAAACTCTAAAAATGTTCCTTTGAAGTAGTCAGAAGCTACAGGAGTCCATATTGGAAATCTTTTAGAAGGACAGACAGTCAACATGTCAGGATGGTGAGTGCATCAGTCAGCCTTAATAATCCCAGCCAGGCTCACCTGAGACCTCCATCCACAGCCTTGGGCTGGGAGCTGTATTTAAGCTCTGCCCTGGGTGCTTCCTCTCTCCCTAAGGTGCGGTGATCTGTCTTGCTTAGCTGTGCCTGCCTACAGGAACCTTGGGACTGGTGTTTGACCTGTGGCTGGCTTGACCCTGGTTCTGCCTGGTAGGTCCAATGCTCACAGTCCTGATTGTGACCTACGGACTGACCTCAGTCTTGTCTAGTCACTGTGCTACTGTCCTATGACCTGAGCTTTGGGTTGAGTCACCATCTCAGGTGTTGTCCTGGTTGAGTACTGTGAGATCAGGTTCTGGCTTCTGTTCCCTCCTGGCTATGCTATCCCCCTTGGCTTTGCAGCCCTCAGGGAGAAGCTGGTCCTTGCTGTTCCCTGAGAGGATAGATGTCCAAGTACTCAGTGGTCTCAGTGGTCAGTAAGACTTTGTCTTACTTTCTTATAGTGACTTTTTTGTTTTTATACCATAATTAACTTATGTAAGTTAAGTAAATAAGAGGTGTGTTTAGCAAAATGGAAGGCTGAATGCCTGAGATTTAGGTCTGTTGTAGTAGGAGTGAAAGTTATGTTTGTAAAGTGCTATAGAACCATACCAGGACTGAGCCCAGTCTTCTGCTGTTTCCCTGCAGAAAGCATTTCTGATATGTAATATAAGTATTTGATGTGTGCTCTTTACTTCAGCCAAGTTGAGATGATGAAGCAAAAAGCATGCAGAGTTTGAACTGCTTCTTAGTTATTTGTCAACAGACATTCTTGAAAGTAAAATGAAAGTTAAAATGCCTAAATCTATATGAGTCATATGAGTGATGCCAAAAGTATGTGCTAAAAATATCTCTAGGTATTGTGACACAGGAAAAATAGCTATTTGCTTGGGGGAGGTTCCATGGATTACTTCTGTATATACTAGAAAAGCTAGAAGACACTTGAATTCCTCATTTGAGTCTTATCATAGTACGAGAAAACCTTGGTAACTCTCAGAGGGTTTAAAGGTATAGCTTAGTTTTTTGGTTGTGGTAGTTTTGCTTTGGTTTATGTTTGTTTGGGTGGGTTTTTTTTGGGAGGGAACTTGGGGGATTTTTTATATTGCTTTTTGGAGTTTGTTTTTTTGTGTGTGTGGGGGGTGGTTTTTTTTGTTTGTTTGTTTGTTTTTTTGTTTTTTTTTTTTTGTTTTTTTGGATTTTTTTTGAGATCTTAGAGTAATAATGCTGTAGAATAGACTGATACCACTGGGTTCCCATACGCAACTTGGTATGGAAGAGAGTAGGAACCCCACACTGGTAGCTGTCTTCTCTATCTCAAACAACTGGATTTCAGTTTTTCAGCTACTCTCAGGTGTGCTCTCTAATGCATGAATGTGAAGAAATCCCTTTTGCTTCTTTTTACCTTAGTTCTTTGCTCATTTTTATAACAGAAAAGTCTGTTTCAATTTGGGACAGCAAAGCTTTGCTGCCAATTTTGATACTGATGGTTATGAAATTAGAGTGAAATGCACTCTTTCTTGAAGTTGATGTCTAACTTCAACTGAGTGTAGGAATTTATCCTTTAATAAGCATTTCCTAAGAACTAACTTAGAAGAATCCAAAAGATGTAAAAGAGTTGGGAACTTATTCTCTTGTTACATCTTTTCATGCTTTGCATAGGATCCTTTGCCTCCTGGCTGTCCGAACCAAAGAGAACAGTAAAGAAAGAAGAGATGGGTTTGGGGTTCTGCAGTGACTGAGAAACTAAAATAACTCTAATGAAAGCTGAAAAGAACCGCAGAACTGAAAATATTTTCCGTGTTTTTCGGTTTCATTCAGGATTTCTAAGACTTAGCCCATATTCCTAGTGGCCTGAATCGTGATTTCTGAAATCTAAGGGCTTAAAAAATTATGAGTAATTTTTATGGTGCTATGGGTTCTGGTTTTTAGAAATATGGATTTTAATTTTAAAAAAAAACAATAGAAAATGAAGTTGTTTTTCCTCAGCTGTATAAAAGGGTTCTACCATTTTACAATGTGAAGATGGAGAGATTAAACTGCCTTTGGAAGGGCAGACTGTAGATAAATGCTAAAAGTTTTGTCAGAGTTTTGTTAAATATTTATACTCAGAGTTTTGAAGTATCTATAATATAAATCTATTTTTTAAAACTACTGCTATTTGCATATATTAGCTTAAGCTTTGTTGTAAAAGAAGCAGCAGAGTCAGAGAAGAGTTCTTGATATTTTTCTAGTCATTCCATTAATAGTTTCTTGTGTGAAGACTACCAATTGTTTCCTTAAATTTAAGGTTCACAAGCAAAACCATATTTCATTAAATCAATGTAATTAGAAATAAGGAGATTACTAGTTTAATTTCCATGTCTTACTGAAGAGTGTACTGTCCAAAATAATAGTGGCCTTCTGAGGGTGATAAAATGTTAGACTACTAAATTTCAAAGTCAGATGAATTAATTTATTGAACAGAAATAGTTGTATAGCACATCTTGATAATTGCTATATTTTGGAGCTTTTACAGGAAGCAGTGTGAATTATGTCTTTGACCGGCAGAAATCACCAGGTAAAGGTGCAATCTGTTTACTCTTCTTGCTATGTCAGTTTTACTAATTAGTCTGTTACTGAGTTGGACTGTAGATAGCTGCTGTACATGGAACATCTTAGGCAGGTAAACCAATTTAGCTCCTTCTATTTCTCATATTAACATGCTATTAAGACTTGCTGGGTTTACTATACTGGACTCAGCTTTGGTGTTTTCGTTAATTGTGTTTTTTTTTGTTTTTTTTTTTTTTTCATGTGCTGGTGGCATCTGCATATCATTGTTACCCCTACAGAAAATAGCTCATAAAAGCTCTAACACAATATGTATCTCTGAAGCTCAGTTACAAGCCTAGAAAGCCAGGGGTGCTGTATTTCCAGTAAATACTGCCAGACCCTTGGCTGAAAGGGTGCAAGCCACATCTCCTCTAATATTTGTTATTATGTCCCAGGAAGGAATAAACAAATTTAGAGGCCAGAAAAATTTATTAAATCAGGAATTTTTTTTAAACATTTCATGTTTCCAGCTCTCCTTGCCCCATGAACCAGTATTAAATAATAGCTGTAGTGTTGACAGGCATTCCTATGATTGCATAAGACACGGCCTATAATTTAGAATATAATAATGTAATATCGTCTATAATTGACATAATAGACCATCTATAATGGATATCTATCATAACTATTGTTCCAATGTCTTGTTTTATTGCAAGATACAGTAATATATAGTGATGTAATTTTTGAAATATTAAATCAGGAATGTAGATCATGAGTACTTCAGTTATCCACTAAGATACGCACTTAAATCTCAACTGTTTCAGTGAGTGACTGCTCAGCGGGTGACTAAGAACATCTAAAAGGAGACTATCATTGCTACACATCAGACTGCTGTTTAATTTTAATGTCCTTTTGCAGGAATTCATAAACATTTTACTTAAGATAGACACCTTTTCTTCTCTCATCAGGAGTTTTTTTCTTTTTTATCTTAAGTACCTACCAATACAATGTTACCTGGAAATACATTTTCTCTCCTACTACCAGAAAAATGAAGTCTAAAAATATGGATTTAGTTTAACATATAAGATATGAGGCAAAATATCAGTTGCAAATAGCAGCCTGAAAAATGTCTGTTGACAGCAGTATGATGATTTGATTCCTAGAAATGCTACTTTGAAACATTTTCATTGCAGGAATGTTATCACTTACGTCCAGTTTTGCTATGCTTGAAGCAGAAATATGTTTCTGTTAGCATTCCTGGAATCTGAATTTCATGGAATAATGGTAGCAGTGGTACTAGTTCTTTTTATGACCAAAAGATATCACATTACATATGTGAAGTTAATTTGATATTCTTATTAATATTTTCATCATAATATTCTTAATCAGGAATAGCCTCATCAGCAAAAAAAAAAAAGGCAGCCAACCCATAAACAATTAATACCCCCAAGTCCTTGTGGTCTGAGATAAAGATAGTGAAATAGGTGAAAGGTTGGGGATGTAAGTGATGTAAAGGCAATCACAGCCTTTGCCAACTGAGATGGTGGCTAAGCAGTAATCATTTTGGAAAACAAGAGTCACCCCACTTCGTCCTATAACTAAGGTTTTGAAGCTGATCGTGTTACGTGATATGGAATATCCCTTTAGCTGATTTTAGTCATCTATCTTGGCAGTGCCCCTCAATTTCTGGCCCACCTGCAGCCTAATTCTGGGAGGTCACAGTGAGGAAAAAAATGTCTTGATGCTGTGCAAACACTGTTCAGTAACAACTGAAACACTGTTATGTTAGCAACACTGGTTTAGCTATATATCCAAAATACAGCACCAGATGGGCTGTTATGAAGAAAGCTAGCAGCTTTCCATGCAGACACAGTACAACTTGTAATGGTGGAAATCACTTTAACTGGGCTGTAATTGTGATTGGCAGTTGAACAGAGGAAAAGATGGAAAAAATATTTATTTCTTGTTACACTGCATTTTTACAAGGTGTTACAGAGTTCTGCTAGAGCTATTTGAATATATTCATTTTCATCTGCTTTTTTTTCTACATTCTTTCTGATTTCTTAGGAAGATTTTGCTTTGTGAGGATCTTTTAATAAGCATAGGAAAAATGTAACATAATAAAACAGTCTCCAGTCTTTCAAAAAAAGTTCACTTTGAATTTAGAAGAGTTAAGAAGGAATTCAGGAAGGGAAAAAAATAATGAATCCCGTCAAATGTTGTTTTATTTGAGTGTATGAAGACAAAGTAGTTGGAGAATCAATGTAATTGTAATACCTTGGCAGGGTTCTCAGCACTAAAAATATTTATTATCTGCAACCCTTTTTTCTGTAATTACTATTAGGAAACTGATAGCTAGGTCCGAATAAAAGAAATAAAAGTTTTGGATCTCATTCTTCAGTGCCTGGTTGTCCTTGAGAAATTAATGAAAAATGTTTGCCAGGAGTTAAATACAAGAAAGAGTTCATGCTCTAATTGACATGAAAACATTATAATAACCAAATATTCAAAGGGGTCAGAAACCTGAAAATAGCCTCACTTGAAAGATGTTTTTAATATCATAGCCTTTATGCATTCTCAGCATCAGTTTTTTCAACGAAATGCAACCAT
The DNA here is from genome assembly GCF_024509145.1 of Vidua macroura. Classification (NCBI taxonomy): domain Eukaryota; kingdom Metazoa; phylum Chordata; class Aves; order Passeriformes; family Viduidae; genus Vidua; species Vidua macroura. The sequence continues at coordinate 56,501,806 of NC_071575.1, forward strand.
GTCTCACCTTTCAAAGAATAAAAACATAATTTTAAAATTATCTTTTTAAAATAAAAAAATCACAGGTGAAGTTTTAAGATACTTTCAAGAACTGGATAATCAAATAGGAGTTCACCAGAATCAATGCATACAGAAAACTTCTTTGTCAGAAGGACAACACAGACTAGGGAGTGTATTGTGATCATAATTATCATTATTATGACTGATGTAAATCATGTAACGGAGCTCAACTTGGGTCTTGTTGGGTAACTTTAGTGATATCAGGTAAGACATAAAATTGTATATAATTGTGGCTTAAATATAGATTGAGTTGGAAGTGGAGAATATTGAGTTATAAGTGGAAAAAGGTCACCAAGTGAGTTAATTTGCCCATAGATAAATAAACATATCCATTTCTCAAATTACTAATCTCTAATATTAACCCGCACTTCATAAATTCTCATTACTCTTAACACAGCTTTAAATTCATATTAACTTTCTGATCTGCAAAACACTAGTAAGATGAAGCACTTGAATTCAGCTTGGTTGAAATCATTAAGCTGTAAGTTTTATTTCTTTGGTTTTCTCTCTGGCTTTTGTTTCAAAAACCACAAGCTTAAAGGTTATGTCTTTTCTGGTATAAGGGTTATACTATGTGATGCCTACCACTCAGAATTTATGTTAAACATGTATTTTTTTAAAGACTACAATTTTATGTGTGTGTGCTGATATTTCTCACATTGTTCAAGATCTTCAGGAAATTGAGGCCAGTTAAGATTACCAGTAGACAGACCTATTTATTGAAAAGTGATGACATTTTTGTCACTATTGTATAGCTCGTCAGCCCTTCAGGCTTTTACTTGAAGTGTTTTGTTGTCACTGATTCTCATTTCACCTTTTTTTTTCCTATTTCTCCTGTGTTTTAACAGTAAAATAACAAAGGTAAATAAAGAAAGAAGATAAATAAAGTCTAAAATCACTGTAAAATCACTATGATTTGAGCATTTTTGTAAGTTGGCATGTTAATCACAGAATGAGTAAGACTGGAAGAGACCACCATGGGTCGTCAGGTCCAACCTTCTTCATCAAGCAGGGTCATCCCACAACACATTACACAGGGTTGTGTCCAGATGGTTCTTGAATATCTCCAGTGAGGGAGGCTCCACAACCTCTCTGGGCAACCTGTTCCAGTGCATAGTCACTTACACAATGAAGTTTTTCCTCATGTTCAGGTGGAACTTCCTGTGCATCAGTTTCTGCCTGTTGCCTCTTCTCCTGTTGCTTGGCATCATTGAGAAGAGTCTGGTCCATTCTCTTGACAGGCTCCCTTCAGATATGTGTGAGCATTGATAAGATCTCATCTCAGTCATCTCTTCTCAAATTTGAACAGGCCCAGCTCCTTCAGCCTATACTCAAACAAGAGATGCTCCCAATCCCCTAATCATCTTTGTAGCCTTCCACTGGAGCTCCATATGTCTCTTGAACTGGAAAGCCCAGAACTGGACACAACACTCCAGGTGCAACCTCATCAGGGCTAGATAGAGGACTAGGACCAAATCCCTCAACTTACTGGCAGTGCTCTTCCTAATATACCCCAGGACTCTTGTCCATAAGAATACACTTCTGGCTTCTGGATAGTTTGTATCCACCGGGACCACTAGGTCCTTCACTGCAGAGCCACCTTCCAGCAGACCAGCCCCCAGCCTGTACTGGGGTATGGAGTTATTCTTCTCCAGGTGCAGGAGCCTGCATTTGCCTTTCTTGAATTTCAGAAAGCTCTTTATCCATCTCTCCAAACTGCCAAGACCCTTCTGAAGGGCTGCACAGCACTCCCAGGTTTGTATCCTTAGCAAATGTACTGCAAGGCATCTGCTCTTTTGTACAAGCCATTGATAAATAAGTCAAAAAAGTCTGGATATAATTATATGTGTACTCTTAGTTACTGAGAAGTTCTTAGGCATTGGACTCCCTCTGAATGATACTGCAAGGGTTTTTGGGAAGAAAGATTATAAACAGTATGACTACCATCAGAGAGCTGTATGAGAAAACCTTAACAAATTTGATTTCTTTGGAGGCACAACTCTGCAAGGCCTATAGGACACCCTTTCATTTCATCTGTAATACTGTGGCTATTTTCCAGTGGCTTACATGCATTTACGTGATTTGCATGCCCCTACTCTGTGCATTATCATGTGTATACAATGCTAGCAAACACAAGATTGCAGTGGATACAAGGCTATACTAAATTAATCATAATAACAAATTCACAAATCTGTTACCACCTTTTCAACCAAATAAGTGACAGGGTATCTTGCTATGTTATTACTTATGTTGTAATTCCACCCTTATTTTCTTTTGTATGTCAGTGTTCCTTTATGTTTTCCAACATTTCAATGATCTATGCTGAAGATTAGGGTCTTTATCAATGTGTTCTCTTAATATTGAAGTACTTTTCAGTGTCCTTGGCGAATTCAACTGGCTAGCACAGGCATTATTGCAAAATCCCCAATGCTTGTGATGGTTATGATATTAATTTAGACTAGTGAAAATATGCATGGTAAATCCTGCTTAGGCCTGGCTTTCATTCCAATGTCTCTAAGTCATATCTTCTTTTCTTATATGTACTTCAAAAAATAAAGTTATTTTCTATGTATATATTATTTAAGAGAACTTACTAAAGATAGTGCCATCCTAAAAAATACAAAAAAAACCCCATACTAATTTCTTCTACAATTAAGTACTCCACACCTCCTTTTTCTAACGTAAATCTAATTCTTTGAAAATTAGAAAGGTTTACAGAATGAAACTTCATTTGCCAGTAAATTATTTACTTTCAGTCTCAGTATAAAAATACATGAGGCAAAAAACTATAGATTTTTAACTGAATTCAAAATGTGTTCTAGAAGCAAATAATTGTCTGGTTTGCTGGGAGTTATTTCAATGAGTTTTTCAACGTAATATATAGCCTCAAAAGCATGACGAATACAAGGACTTTATTTCTTTTTACTGAGTTTTTTTTTGAGTTTTGCAAGCTGTTTTTTCATATATATGGAAAAAGCACCTAACTTTTCACAGAAAACAGAATGAAAATACTGAAACATTGGGGTACTTAATTGAAAAAAGATTAAACAGCTGCGGTATCTCCTTTTCCATATACATCCTCCCATTGTCCATATACAATAAGCAGAAAAAGGATGCTGAAAATAGTTGTGCTCACAGTGTGTTAGGCTGTACTATTGGTAAGAGGAGATGCAGCAGTGTTTTTAACATAATATAGATCACAAGTACTGTAAATCATGCACACATGGAATACCTCCTGTTAGTTCGCTTTGGTTAGTAAAGTTGCATATAGATTCATGTATATATCTCTGTATATACACAGAGAGAATACTTTCAAAAAAAAAAAAAAAGAGATGAAATTACAGTTTCTGTTAAACTATAAATTTAAACTAGTAGACTAAAATTCCTTCTAGTGGAAATAGGGATTAAGGAATTAGAGATGAGCTATTTTCTATAGTTGCAACAAACTTGTTAAATACTCACAAAATACACTAACCACTGGGCGAAGCAGGTAAAAGATAAGAATGTGATTCTTCAGAAGAATAAAACTTTCACTTTAATTATCCTTAAAGGTCTAAAATGTACAGAATTTTATCTGAAGCCTGATTCATGGATTTATTTGGTGTCAAATGGAGAATTATTGCAGGTCCAGTTGGATGTTCTGCTTTTTTTTCCATGTTACTGCTGCTGAAACTTGCATACATTGGCTAAGGAGCTTATATATTTAAGACTGAATATATTCCCTACTTGTATTTAAAATATATGACATTGTACCAGGAGCTGTTCTCTATTAGGTGAGAAAAGGCAGTATTACTGTGATTTGAATGGGTGGGGTATATCTTAAAGACTGAACTTTAAAACTGAATACACCTGGATCAGCTTTTCTACTTCCTCTCTTTAGACTGTCTATCCAGAAGGACTTGTTCTGTAAGACCACTGCACTGTGTCTCTCTAAATATTTTCTCAGTATTCATGTCTCTTTGAAAGTCTTCAGCAATTTGGTCAATTGCAAAGAAACTGTATGAAATCCAGTTAGGATTCTGTTGTTGTTAGTGTTAGAGAGCTATAGAATTCAAAAGAATAACTAATAAATATATAGAATTAGTTGTTAGGATTCAATCATTTAAAGCTTGCTTTGTAGGTGCACTTTGCTGGACACTGCTTATGCTTCCTTGGGAAGCAACTGACAAGTTTTTAATACACTTCTCTTTGCTTTCTAAAAGAGTTAATAGAAATACCATTTTTATACTGACTCCCATTCACCAACCTGTTAGATACTGGTCTCGTTAAAAAAAAACAAAAAACAAAACAAACAAACAAACAAACAAAATAATCCATAAGCTTTACAGTTTCTCTGTGCTTTATTCTTTGCAGCTTCCTTTTCTGACTACAGTGTTTTATAGGCTATTTCTTTTTACTTCATTGTCATTTTTCCCAAGTTAACATATGTATTGCAAACAAGAAACACCAAAATCATCAGGACAAAAGGTATATATGAAGAATGTAGTACTTGTAGATCTAGTTCACTGAAATCCCCCCCATTTGTGTAGCGGCTGTAATAAGAGACTGTTAGGTCCTGGGTTTAGTTTTCACTAGCATCCTACACCAACTTGTTAGAAATCTTATCAAAGCCTGGATACTGCAATGCATAGACAACTGCCTGCTCAACTATACTTGTCTCTGGGTGTGTAAAAAAGGGGTTAGGGCCACAGGCAACTTTATTATTGCATTGCTTCTGGGGTTGCAGCTGGCTCCATATTACTCACATTCATTTTGGCTAATCTAGAGGCACAGTCTCATTCCTATTATAAACTTTTCTGGTTCAGTGGTTTTTGGAGAGGATTTTTGCTTGTTATGGATATTTTCTTGATTTTCTCTTTACAATGCAAGAAAAAGAAAATGCTTTCTTTAAAGGAGAAACTAGTCACTGCACCATTGTGAAAAGAGTTTGAAGTCAGTGGCAAAGAACTATGACCCTCTGAGAGTCACTGCATATACTCGACATCTTTTGCTCAATTGTAACTGTTTTTTCACCGTGTAATAATTTTGCTCCGTGTAGCTGTTCAGCTAGTTTGTGGTGAAGTATGCCTCAACCAGCTTTGAGAACAGTAGGTTAAATCTCACTACAGATGGAGTCTGGTGGAGAGCTATTAATCAAATAGCCAATTAGCCATCTCTCATGATAGCAGGTTTCAACACCATGTGATACAGCACATACCAGCTGTATTGTACAGGACTGATCATCTTTTGGGAAAAGTTGTACACAGCCACTGAAGTATTAACATCCAACATTCCTCTACACGCGACATCTTACCATTCATCTTTCTGCTGCAATCAATTGAGTAGAATCATTGGTCTTAGAAAGTATCATCCATTTGAAATTAGAACTTAAGATAATATGCCGTTTATCTTGTTAAAAAAAAATAAAGAAGATTGTTTGGGATTTTTTTAACAAACTGGATAGAAAATTTCTGCTAAATTCTATAAATATAAATTCTACAAATATAAATTCTACAAGTTTTTCCTTAGAAATGTTTGTTATTTTTGTTATGAAATTGGTTGCTTAATCAAAGGCATCCACATCAAGAAAACAAAAGCATCATATGGGCAGCAGTACAGTGGATAAAAAAGTGTGGATAAAGTACAGTGGATAAAAAAAAAAAACCTTAGTGACACGAAGATTGAAATAAGAGGGACATGTGGGGAGAGTAAAATAGGATTTATTACTATGAGTAAAATAAGAGAAAATTTAACCAGCAGGCAGGGAAAGAACCATACTGGCCTACTTCACCTTTGAAGAAACAGTGATAACAAGACCAAAGAGGCCTGCTGTAATCATTCTACTCAAAGAAAGTAGCTCTAAGTTCTGCCTTGGGCTTCATAAGATCTGTCTGCCAAAGCCAGTACAAGAGGTGCTGAGAGATAGCAGCACTTCTCTCTGAACTCTTTGCCCAAAAGTTATGTTTAGCTTCCTTCTTTTGTTTTCACTGCCTGCATCCCTCAGCTTGTTGAAAGACTAGGTCTTTTTTCAGAAGGAAAGATGGGGAATGAAGATGTTTCACTGAGGACATAAAAATGAACAAATCGTATCCTACTGTACCGTTCCTTCTCATGCTTTTACCCTGTGGCAGAATGGGGTGCCTCCCACAGTTTCAGCATGAGTTCTTTCTGGGGGATACATTCCTTCGGGCTACAGACTGCTCCAGAGTGCATCCCTCACAGGGTCACAGTTCCTGCCAGAGAACCTGTTCATGCATGGGTTCCTCTCCATGTGCTACATTCCTGCTAGGAGTCAGCTCTTGCAAGGGATTTCCATGGTTTATAGCTTTCCTCAGGGCATAGCCTTTTGCTTCAGGAATATCCTTCACAGGCTGCATGTGGACCTCTGCTACACAATAGATCTCCATGGGCTGCAGGGGAATCTGCTCTGGTACTCTTCACTGGCCTGTCTGTCTACAGGGCTGTTTCTCACTTATTTTTTCACTCCTTCAACTCACAGCTGCTCTACAGTGCTCTTACTTTTTCTTAAATATGTTTACACAGACACACCACCACTGTCACTTTTGGGCTCAGCTGGATTTGGAGCTGCATGTGACATTGTGTCTGACATAGGAACATCTTGTGGTGTCTTCTTACAGAAGCCACTCCTGCAGCTCACCTGTTATCAAAACCTTGCTGTGGAAACCCAGTCCTAAAGCAAATTAAGTTATAGAGACATAGTATCAATTTAAGTGTAAATTTCACAAGCACTTCCAAAGAAAAGAGAACTATATGCAACTCAAGGATTTTATCACAATACAGGCCTGATTCGACTATGAGAATCCTGTGTGAAGGAATCAATGGCTTGACCTGAAGCCAAATTAACCCATTAATTGTGTTTCTGATGAATACAAAATACATTAATAGAAATCAGTCCATTAATTCATTAATTTTTTACTGTCTCAGGAAATATTTTTTTCTTTCAAAGAATTGACCAACATTCCTAAAAAAAAAAAACTTCATGTTACTAGGCACCACTAAAAGGGTAAGCATGCAAAAAAAACCCTAAAAATTATATAGAAAAAACTGTACAAATAAAGTATTAGCTGTCCTTTCCCCACAGTGAAAAATGGCTCATCTTGAAAAAACATCCATCTGGTATCAAAAGGATAATATGAATCCCTAAACCATCCAAAAAGTAAAGTATGAACTGCAGTTTTCTCTTTTTGCAATTAAAACTAATTGTTCATTTGTCCCGAAAGTCTTGATTTTTTTAAGCCTGTAATCTACTTACTTTCTATTCTCTCTGTTAAAAAGAAAGAATAAAAGTAATTATTGTCAGAAATAGTAAACTCATATTAATCACAATTACAAGGAGTAATGTCTGCTTACAACTTTTAATCAATCATGCTATTCCATGTTTAACTCAGTAATGTTGGGACCACTAGAGTGGACAGCCATCTGTGCCTCTGTAAAATTAGAAATATGATGAATTATAGCTACTGGTAGTTTAAGACTATACTATGAATACAAATCATTAGAGCTGTGGCAATTTTAACATACTGCCAAAAACATTTTATCAGCTGTGCTTGCTGTTCTCCTCATGGAAAAAGAAAAAAAGTACCAAGAGAAAGGTCCACACTTCACTCATAAGCTTTTAATAATGATTAACAGTGAATGAAAAGACAAAGTTCTCCTGACTTTCTCTTTACATAGCATGAATCCCTTTATTCATAGTCATTGTTACAGTCTGAAGATTACAGTCGGCTCTTATTTCAGATCGTCACTACCTAAAGTCTGTTAAGCTTCCAGACTCTCAAATAACACATCTCAAGTGTTACATTCAGCCAAATTGCTGCATATTCATCACTAGTATAGCTGAGAGAAGAATCAGATTGCTCTGGAATAGCTGAATTTGCTGAATTGTCAAAATTAGAAACTTAGTAAGAGAATAAAATGGCACATGAAACAACAAATAAAATACAATAACATTCTTAGGACCGCTTTAAGCATCTGCTGTTATTTCAGAGGTTAAAAGAATAATTCAGGTTGGAAGGGACCCTAAGAGATCCCCAGTTCAAACTCCTACTGAAAGCAAGATTACCACAAGATATGTGATCAGACATGGCTGATCAGGGACTTATTTACTCCCAAGCACAGAGAGAGAATGCACAATAACTCTGGGCAGTCTGTGTCATGCACTGACAGTCCCTGTGGGGAGAAGGTTTATCCTTACAAGCAGTGAGAACTTCCCTTGGTTCAATTAATTTCCTTTGTCTCTATTGTCCTATCTCGTGCCACTGAGCAGGGCCTGGCTCTCCATTGCCTACCCATGTAGGGAGTTTGCTGTACCTAAAGCTGTCCTTACTCCAGGAGGAACAAGATCAGCTCTCTCATGATCTTCTTATAGGGAAACTACACAAAGCTCCCACTGCAGTGGGCCTACATTGCACTTGGTCCAGTATTGTCATATCTTTCATGTACTGGAAGATCAAAACCAGATGCAGTACTCTAGATATATAGAATGAATAAATGCTGAATAAATGGAGACTACTAGGTTCCTCAGTTTACCAGCTATGCCTCTGATAATTCAGCCCAGGATGTATTTCGTATTCTTTACTGCTAAATCAAGTACCTCTTTACAGTGTATGTAAATACATGTCCAGTGGTTACTGTTTTCAAATCCTTACAGTCATGCAGAAACACACTGTAAAAGTACATCTGGTTTTATTTCTCATTATTGGTCTCAAAATAATATTCATTCAAAATAATGCCTATTCTCTGTCCAAACTACTGTGAATTTTCTCTTCCATTTTCTTAATTACATGAATTGTTTAGTTGCCCTATTTCATATTATCACTATAAATATGTATTTAAAACAGACGTGGAGAGCAAAGATGTGATGAGGAGGTTTTCTCCAACAGTATTTTCAAATCATTGGTTAAATATAATCCCCTAAAAAACATAGACAATAACCTTGAACAATTTAGAATTTATCAGCTTTTCTCCTTGGTGTATATGGATAACTATTCAGGATCATGTTTTACCAGAAACATTAAATGTTTCTGTTATTATTAAAAGGTACTACAGCCAGTACTGTTTTTTTTTTAGAATACAATCCCTAAGTGTCTCACTCCTGACAAAGCTGACAGCTCTCTTTGAGAATTTGAAGATAATAGAGATAGAAACAGGGCTAAATGCATGACTTTGTGCCTTATGAGAAGACATCGGGTTTGGACAAAAGTTAGTATTCAAATAAGAAACTGGACTCGAATCTTAATTCTGTGGAAAAAATTACTCTGCAAACAGTAATCTTTCATAAAAACATATGATCAGATTTAACTCCAAATTTCATTGTGTTGGTTAATTTTTTTTATTTAGATAAAGAGCTTTGGATAACTGGATAGTTCAACATCAAGAAAAAGAGATAAAAATGTTTGCCTTTAAATAATTTTTTGGTAATCCTTAGTAATTAAAAAAAAAAACTAGAAAAAAACCAATACACATAATATCTTAGTTCTTGGAATGATTTGCATATTATATTAGCTTCATTTTTTCTGAAGCTTCCAATAGCAAATTCATGGTAAGCATAGAAATAATATAGGAATTTTGCAAGAATATGTAAAAGAATCAATGAAACAAAAAAGAGAAAAACCTAACCTTTGTCATCAGTGTTTTCAGCACTTGCTTGCTCTTACAGAGAAAAATATGTTTTATTTTCAGTCTGTGTTGTATTTCACCATAATGAGCACAAAAAATGCAAATATGAATCGATTTTATGCAGAGGTCAGTAGAAAGGACAAGCAATCTGTGAAAAAGTTAACAGTCCTAAGTAAGAAAAGTAATTAGAAAGATGACCATAACCTTTCTTTAATGAATAGCAATAATAAATTACTTCCTTGGTGGTTTTGTGACCCTGTCAAGCTAGTAAGGTGGTCTTTCCCAAGTGGATCTATGTTTTGATCCCTTTTGTAATCACAGTCACACAGCTGTGGAAAATAGTACCATTTATTAATTGATCCCTGATTGCTTTCATCTGCAGTGGGCAAGAAGCACTCAGGTTCATTTTCCACTGTTGTGAAAGGCTTTTAGGAGAAAAAGTGGGGACATTCATCAACTTTGGGTCTTGAACGTTGTTTTCTTCTTGGTATTGTTGCTTGAGTCATTCACTTGTCAGTGTCACAGCAGGCTTAAGAGTAAGAGAAAATTATAGCTTTAGCAGTCAGCTCTACTGCACGAAGCACATGAAAAATGTCCTCCCAAAACTAGCACTGGTGTTTTGAGTTTCAGTAAAAGTATCATCCAGTAAAATATATATTTAAGAAAATCCACTTATGTATATTAATTTGGGATTTTTCCTGCTAGCACAAACATCTGTTGTGAAAGACAACCATTGATTAATAAGCACTGTAACTGGCACTGAGTACTTTGAGGTTTTTACTCTGAAGGAATCACAGAAAGATACAGAGACTGGAACCTCGCTGCCTGTTCTGGGTTAGAGAGGCTCTCACTCCTGTGAGATAGGATGCAACAGCTGTTTTAACTTTTCATTGAGGCATAGGAAGAAAAGAAGAAAAAACTCCACATTCAGTTTATTTTCAAGTGGTACATCCCCTAATGCAGTACCTGAGAGCAGCTTGTGCATTAATCTGTCTGATTAATTTAGCTGTCCTGATTTCAAAGCACTTCTGCCTACAGGCTACTATTTAGGAACTTTCATAAATAGACTTCTTGACTATATTTCCTAGGCCATATTAAAGTTTACCTCCCTCACAAGGTTTTGAGACAGACCTTTTTCCTGATATTAGTATCTCTTGCTCTGCCTTTAACAGAATTATAGGAAGTAGCAAGTCAGAGATTAGATAATCATCCTACGTGTATTCAAGAAAAAAAATAATTAAAAAAATAATCAGAGAACTATAGACCGACACTGGGGAATTTTGGTGCTCCAAACAAAACTTTTTATACAGAAACATCATTGAGTAAGCATACTCACTGTGAGCTATGATATAAGCAGAAAGAATATTTAACTGCAAAAAGTTAGAAATATAAAAGGGAAACTACGACTTCTAAGTGATCACACCTCTGCTTATATCTCAAATTAATCTATTTTTTGGCTTATATCTTCACACAACTTCCCAAACAACAATAAAGATTGAACAATTGCCTCAGTTAGATCAATTAAATGTTTACTAATATATACTGGAATAAATCTTTTATTCTTTTATTGTCTGAAACTAACATTAAAGTATTGATTTTCAAAAACTGATAGGAAAAGAAAAACTTTCTCTTTAAGTAAAGCTTGATCTTGGTTCACTACCTACTACAAATGAGAATTTGAATCCAAATTTCTGAAATTATTCTGATATTTGTAGATGAAAATTTACAGTATCCATTTTTCAAGTCAGATATACAATTTTTGAACTCACAGGTTTCCTCCCATTTGGAGACAAAAGTTCATATGAACAAATTCTGATGTTTAATTTCATTTAGATTTGAAGCCAGGTGTCATTCCTTTAGAGAAATTAATCCAAACAATTCTCCATTCAGGGCACTTCCATTTTCAGGATGTGGTAGAAAAATCTAAATAAAATTCTAGGTTCCTGTAAGGCAGAAACTATATATTTTATTGGTAAGATCTTCCCACCCCCAAAATTTTAATAAAAAAATGTATACTAGCAAAATAACTGGAAGGTTTTTTGGGGAATTTTTTCTACAAGTCATATCCTCAGTCATATATCTGGCTTTAAAAATGCTAAGAGACAAGCTAAATATCTTAATATTTTATTGTAGGCTATGGGAATGACCTGAAAGAATGGATTTCCAAAATACAATTGTTACATCCCGTAAACATCAGGGGATTGAGAATCTTTTTTAGGCTGCAGTCTTGTCATATGGGCAAAGTCCAAAAGCCCATCGAGAATGTAGTGTTTATGTTCGATGAGCTGCCAAAATGTAATTAAATTTTTTGGAATACTTACATGTTAGCACATTTGAAAGAAAAAAGCATCATAAAGGAAAAGGGAATGCAATTTATCATACTAAAATAAGTACACTGAAGAAATGTGGGCTTTATATCAGAGTCACTGCCAACAACCAGTCATGCATGTCTATTCTTCTGCCAGTGTTAATCTTGTGCATTATACTTCTCTTTCTTTCCCTTTTTACTTTTTTTTTTTTTTTGTTATATTTAAAAAATACAAAGGAAAGGAACATAGGACATGTGGGTGGAAACAGGCTGGGAAGAAGTATAAGAAAAAAGGAATCTCTGAAAGAGAAAAAAAAAAGGTGGAAGAAAAGGCCAAATTTAAATATTTAGGCTAAGTAAAGGTCACTTAGATAAGTACCAGTATTCCAGGTTTCTTAAAAATTTTACTTAATCTAGTATTATAAAACTGAAAAATCTACTTCTTTGCAATCTACTTTTGTTCTGCCCTGATATTTTGTACAATAGAACACATTTCCACCCACATTTTGCCAGGTGCAGAGCTCACAAGTTCTAGTTTCATCACTTTTTTCCCCCTGATGTATGCAGGTCTTCCTTTTAACAACAGAGGAGAGCGGAACACTATTTATTCAGAGAAGAGATTGAAATGTGACTAATTTACAAAAGTAACCAAGCAAAGTTACAGTCCCTTAAAGTACTTAAAACCTCTTTGTTTCTCAATTGTTTAAATGTTTAGCAGTCAAAAGGAAGGTCACAGAATCACAGAATGATAAAGGCTGGAAGGGACCACTGGAGATGACCTATAACACCCCTACTAAGGCAGGTTCACCTGGAGCAGGTTGCACAAGATTGCCTCCAGGTGGATCTCCAGAGGAGACTCCACAACCCCTCTGGGAAACCTGTTCCTGTATTCTGTCATCCTTCAAGGAAAGTTATTTCCTCATATTAGAGATGACAGCCTGTAGCTTCCTGGATCCCCCAGGAAGATGGGAGTGACACTGGCTTTCCACAGTCCTAAAGCACATCTCTTATTTTCCATGAAATTTCAAAGATGATGGAATTGTGCATATCGTGTTGGTCTGAATGGTCGCTAACCCAATTCTCCTCCAACAAGGGAAAGACGTCTTTCTCTAGTGAGGACTGGCCTTAGCAGTAAAAACTGAAGCAAAGAAGGCATTCAGTAACTCCTCTTTCTCTGTGTCCTCTGTCACCAGTGCATTTGCCTTGTTCAGCTGTGGATTCTCATTCTCCCTAACCTTTTTTAATGTTGATGTACTTGAAAAAGCCTTTCTTGTTATTCTTGACATCCTTTGCCAGATTTAATTCCAACTGGACCTTAGCCTTCCTTGTTGCATCCCTGCATACTGTGACAATGTTCTTATATATGTGCCCTGTTCCTTTTTCCATAAACCTTCTTCCATCTGAGTTTTGCCCGAAGCCCTTCACTCACCATGCAGGTCTCCTGCCCCCTCTGTGTGATTTCTTACTCAGAGGGGTGCATCCCTCTAGAGCTTGGAAGTGATTCTTAGATATTAACCAACTCTTTTAGACCCCCTCCTAACTTTCAGATCTCTGACCCATCAGATTCCTCCAAGGAGGTCTTTGAAGAGCCCACTGTCCTGAAGTCCAGGGTCATAATCCTACTTTTTGTCATGCTTCCTCCACATGAGATCCTGAACTCCACAATCTCATGGTCACTTCAAGCCAAGGATGTCCCAAACCACTCCTTTGTTAATATAGGTCCAGCAATACAATTCTCTTTGTTGGTTTCTTCATCATCTGTATCAAAACATTATCATCGGTGCTCTCAGAATGCTCCTGGACTGTGTGTGCCTAACTGTGTTGTCTTTCCAGCAGACATCAGTTCCCCATAAGAACTAGACCTGTGATTCTGAGGCTTCTTTCAGCTATCTACAGTAGGTTTCATTGACTTCCTGCTCAGGTGGCCCATAGTATCCACACACAACTGTGTCACCCATGTCCTTCACACCTTGGCAGATCTTGATGCATTCCAGTTACTTCATTGCACAAAGAGCAACTCTACCACTTTGCTTTGATTCAAGTCTTGATTAGAAAACATAACTAATATGATCACCAGATAAAATCTGACAGTGGCTGGTGCAAATTCAACATATGTAGTGCAAAAATGGTGACATACAGGTTTCTTTAAAAAAGAAAAGCAACCGATTTTTTTTCCTTTTTTAAAATAATATTTAAAAATTATCTTTATTTATATGTTTAAATGCTTTTACCAGGATGATTGTATATGGATCAGCCCAGTTTGCAATTTTTTGTTCCTAGAATCAGAGTCAAGATCACTGCTGTATTTTAACAAGAGTAATGACCTACCTTTTAAAAAAGACTCCCAAGAATCAGCCACAAAGACCAAACTATTAATTAAATCTAGGTAATTTTCTTACCCAAGTTCAACTAGCTAGCATTCCTGTATAGAGGCAAAAGTTTGGAATTACGTTTGGGTTTTTTTCTTAGAATTTTTAGATATTTTCTTTTCTTTTCCCCCTCCAGATTGTTTACATGACTTCCTACCCTGATCTAGATGTAGATAATTTACATCTTCAATCACCTCAGAGGTCAAATACAAAATATTTCCTACATTGTAAGCTCAGTTTGCCATCAAAAGAAAAATAAGTGTTTTAGTTGTATATAATTTAGTATTTAGTAATCCAAAGTACTTCACCTTTGAAGAAGATCAAACATTAATCAATTGCTGCATATTTGCTTTCCTGAAGCGATAAAAAAACATTTAGGCCTGCTCTTCTTTTAGCAATTGTTCCTCTCTGTCTTTGATTGACACCAGAGATGGAAAAAAAAAGGATGGTGTGATAAAGTAATTGGATTTTATTGGAGCACTTATCATTATACTGTGACAATGTTAGTCCTGTTCATGGTGACATGGATGACAATTTTTGAAGGTCTTTCCTTTAGACAGTGTTTTTGCAGGGTCTCCAATATATTCAAGGAAAAGTTTATTTTGTTAAGGAGGTCCAAGCTAGCAAGGCTGATGCATGGCTCTTGATAGCATTGAAAGATGGCAGAATAAGAGAGAAGACAGTAGAAGTTGATTAAAACTGCAGCAACAGCAATGACATTTTAAGTAATTATACCACTGAGCTGTCAAAAGACAAAGTGTGTAACAGAGAATCTCTGCTAATCTTGGCACACTGAACGACAGCCACAACATTCCATCTTAGAAGATGGGAATTTAGCAGTTATCTAAAAAATAGGAAAAGAAGTAGTGATGATCTAAGACATACAGCATTCCAAGAAACAAACATTTTTGTACATAAATGTTTGTCCTGGGTTTGGGTTCAGATTAGGGGTTCTGATCTTTGTTAGTTTGCAGGTTCTGTGTACCCTCGTGCATCCCCCGTGTTTCCCCCCACCTCTGCGTGGTTAGCTCCAGGCTGCCTGCCATTGGAGCTTCCCCCTGTCACTCTTGTAACCACTCCCTGTCCATTCCTGAGGATTCTGTGTCTGTCACCCCATTCCCACGATCCCAGTCGCCCCAAAGTCCCGTGTCAGCCCTTGCTGTGTTCCTGTTGGTCGCTGTGGTACACGTCATCACCACAGTGTCTGTATTCATTGGGCAGGAGGGCTCCCGTCCTCCCTGTCCCACCCCTCTATCATCCCACTCCCCCCCCGCTCCTGTTTCCACTTTCGTCCATGTGAGGTTGGGAGTGGGCTGCGGCTTCTCCATCGCGGCTCTTACGACCATTAAAGCATCCAACCACTACACAGACAGATTTGGACCTTTTCCCTGCCTCTTTGTTTCCTCCCTCGTGCCGACGGCAAAGCGTGGCCAGCAGCCTGCCCCGGAGGGTGGCAGCAGAAGCGCCCAGAAATAGCGACAAGCGCTGGCCCCGATGAGAAGCCGAGGCGCCCAAGCCAGGCACTTGGGAGCTGACCGGGGCCAAGAAAAATAACGCACTGTCACACATAGATATGGATAAAATAAAGATAAATCCAACAACTGCCTAGTGGCTTTGTCGTTTGTAATTGAAAAGGTATGATCACAGTAAAATCCAGCTTCTCATTTATAATCTGTTTGATCTGTTGTGGAGCTCTTTCATGCAAAAGACTCTATATGTGACCATTAAAATATTGAGATCTAATAGGGAATTAAAGATGTTGTCTCTTTTGTGGATGTAATTGGAAACTTCTTCTCTCAGTGAAAATTTCATACAGAAGGGATCTGCATAAAAATCACACGGAGAAGGTTTAAAATCCACAAAGCAATTATATCAGATTTAGATCTGTCATGGTTTGACAAGGAAGTAAATTTTTTCAGGAAGTTGGGTCAAACCAATCAGTGCTCAAGTTTGGATATCAGCACTTGGAGTGACCACTGAAGGTATGGACACGCCTCTGAGAACACAGGGGGTTAAAAGCAAGAACTCCCAGGGGAACTGTCTCTTTGGTTCCGCTTGTTGGAGAGTGCAGACTCTCCCCTGCCCCGCCACAGGCTGGGCTGGGGAGGGGAAGCCATGTGGCCTGGTCGAGGTAGGCCCAGGGGGTTGAAGGACTGGAACTGGGCCAGCTCCTGAGGACAGAAGGGTGGAGAGAAATGGAGATGTCTTTGTTCCCCCACCCCTCCCCAGAGGGAAGAGACAGAGAGCCTGACAGCACCTGGAGATTTGCCGGCAGAGAAGGAGAAGGTGGGGGAGGTGCCCAGCCTTGGGAGTTAATTTCTGGGCAGAGATTTCAGGCATCCAGGGAGTCTGAACTTTTAACCCTATCCTGGGAAATGAAGGCTTTGTGAAATATTACTCCTCCTCAATTTGAAGTCAAAGAGAGACAGTCCAGGACCTGAGATGTTAGAAGAAGGAATTTTTAGGTGGGGAGGAGATGATGAAGTAGCATTTGGCTGGACTTTCCTTGCTAGCCATAGACTGAACCAAATTCTCCTGCAATAGAGACTTCGTTTTTAGGGGGATGCGATGGTGAATCAAAAGACCTGCTTCAGCAACTACCAACACAGGAATGGAGAGAACAGAGAAAAGCTGAGGAGGGTGTGGTGATGCCCTCTGTCTTCAGGAAGAAGATGATCTCTGTTCTTGAGACCCTTGGCCCCTGGGGAGGAAGAAAATGGGGGGGACTGTAGTCTCAAGATGAAAAGCTGAACTTTTGTCTCTTTTGGTCTATGGCAAAGCATCCTTAAAGGAGCCCTATGAGCAGTCTGTCCATGCACGGTGGTGAGAGCACTGTACATGGAAAGGAGAGTGTCACACTGGCAGATTTTCTCTGGGCGGTGCCATGTGTGTCATGGAAACACAGGAGATGGCAACTGTGTTTCCTGGGGGGTCTATGGTGCAAGTGCGACTCCTCTCTCCTTTGAGGGACTGAGTATGGATTATCTGAAGGGTGGCAACTTGATCAGGAATCCCGGGTGGTGTCTCACTGTGGTTTTCAGGAAATTGGGTGGGGGGAGGAGGAGTGTTTTGGAGGGTCTTCATCCTGGATTTAGTGTGTGTGTCTTTTATAGTAGTAGTAGTTTAATAAAGTTTTTTTGGTTTTTTTTTCCTTTGTTATTAAGCTTGGGCTTGCTCTGCTCTCTTCCTGATCACATCTCACAGTATTTATTTTGGTAAGGTGTATTTTCATGGGGGCACTGGCATTGTGCCAGCATCAAACTGTGACAAAATCTCATGAGTGGTCTAAATTTATTTTCTTTTTAATGCCATGTTAAAGTCATATGTGAAATTCAGACCTCAGGACCTCCCTGAGAATGTGCAGTTATAGAACATCCAGCTTTCAGCCAGGTGCAGGTGGATCCCACATCACAGGATCCTGACACAGATTCGACCAACTGCTTAACGGGTCTACTGACACCTGATGGGATGCACTTCTCTCAGAGGGGAAAAAGAGTTCTAGTACAGGAGTCAGTGGGGCTCCCCGTCAGAGCTTTAAACTAGTTTGGGAGGGGGAAAAGGGGGAAATCCAATGATGAGCAATGTGGTGGTGTCCCAAGGCTTGAGGAAAGGAGCACTAATGAGATTTCTCAATCTGTTTTAAGATGTCTTGGCTACAATGTACCACACCTGAAATATTTCTACAATGCACCCAGCAGGAGGACCAAACAAGAGAGCTCAAGGCTTTGGTCCAGTTCTAGAGATTTGACATCACTGGCATAAGTGAAACTGGTGGGATGAGTCCTACGACTGCAGTGCCCTGTTGGATGGTTACAGGCTCTTCAAGAGGGACAGGCAGGGCAGGAGAGGCAGGGATTGGCGCTGTATGTTATGGAAGGGTTAGAATGGATGGAGCTCACAGTTGGCAACAGCAAAGTTGAGATCCTCTGGATAGGAATCAAGGGGCAAAAAAAATAGTGTGGATGTCATCATGGGAGTCTACTACAGACCTCCCAGCCAGGACAATGACACTGATAAATTATTCTTTGAGGAACTAAGAGATGCTTCCAAGACAATTGCTCTTCTCCTTACAAGAGACTTCAATTTGCCAGAAATTGTCTTGGAAGCATCACACAGCTGGTACAGCCCAAGCCAGAAGAGTCTTAAAAAACCTGACATGATGAAGTAACCCATCTAGTTGATCAAGGGGAGAAGAGGGGGAGCACAGTGGATGTAATCCTTTTTGGATTTCAATAAGGTTTTCAATACTGTCTCTCACAGGATCCTTCTGGACAAAATGTCCAGCCACAGCTGAATAAACACATCATGGGATGGGTGAGCAACTGGCTCATGGGTGGGGCACAAAGGATTAGAGTGAATGGGGTGATGTTAGACAGTGAGCTGTCATTAGTGGGGTTCTGCAGGGCTTCATCCTTGTCCCTGTTCTCTTCAACATCTTCATAAATGACATTAATGGACTCAGGACTGGAAGGGATACTAAGCAAGTTTGCAGACAATACAAAATTGGGAGAAGCTGTTTGCAGCATTCTGTCTTTCTCCCAGGTCCGGGGCAGCTCCAACGCCCTTTGGTGCCGCCTCCCCCCGGACTTCTGGGTCCGCCGCTTCTCTCCTGTGTGCTGGTGCCAGTGGGATCTGCCGGGTTCAGTCACCCGCACTACGGGTCCGAGGTAAAGAGGGAAGGAACGTCCAAATCACCCACAAGGAAAGCAGGAAGGCTTTATTGTCACGGAGAGCTGCAGTGTGGGGGTAGCGACCCGCGCTTCCCACTGCACGTGGGGGAAATAGTGCCGGGACCCGGGAGGGAGCGGGATGTGAAGGGGATGTGATAGGGAGGGCAGATGCCGCCCCCCCCAATCCGTGCGGGTGCTGCGATGATGACGTAGGACAGCGACCAACTAGAGAACCGCAGGGACAGACACCGAGCCTCATGCTGAGTGGGATCGTGGGGATGGGGCGGCGGACATGGGGGTTCCCGGGGCCGGACCGGGGAGTGGTTACAGGAGTGGCAGGCAGGGAGGAAATCCAACGGCAGGCAGCATGGGGCCAGAAACCATGGCGGGGGTGGGGGGGAAGACACGGGGGTACACAGGACTCGGCTAGCTAACACAAATAAGAACCCCTAAAACCCAATCCCAGGCTGACTCCTTTGAAAGCAGGGAGGCCCTGCAGAAAGACTCAACAAATGAGGGGACTGCACAATCACCAACCAAATTTCAGGAAAGGATTGATTCTGCACCTGGGGTGGGTCAACCCTGGATGTACAGACTTGGCAATGAGATTCTGGAAAGCAGCATCATGGAAAGGGACCTGGGGCTGCTGGCCAGTGGAAAGTTGATTATGAGTCAGCAGTGCCCTGGAAGCTGGGAGGGCCAACATTGCACATTTGTGAGATGTGATTAGACAAGGTACTAGTTTATCTCATCTAAGTCCCCTTTTGTTTAATCCATGAGATGGAGGGGAAAAGAGAGACCAAACAGGAAGGGTCATGGCCTTATCTAGGCTCTGGACAGGGAGGGCTTTCTGGCTCTCCACCAACCCCAGGGGAGCAGGAAGGAAGGGACCCTGTTTATCTGATTCCAGTCACAGGGGTCCCCGAAAGGGAGGAAAGTATAGCCCGAGTGCACTGTAACAACCTTTCTCACAAAAAGATTGCACCAAATCATCTTCTGAGGTCCCTTCTAACCTGAGTTGTTCTATATTGCTATGATTCTAGCTTAATGTTCACTTTCCATATAGTAGAACACCATGGATGCAGAAAGTCAATGGCAGATCTGTTGCATAAGAGAAGAGATGCTCCTATTTTGGGTTAAATCACTTCTTGTTTATTCCATCACTCATTAAAGGATACTTCCTCCATAGCCTTCATTATCCAATCTGTTAATAATTTTCTTTCATTTTGTATCTTCAATATATTTAATGTATAACAGTTTTTAAATATTGCTCTGAAGCCATGGTGAATACTCCTCAGTGTGTTCTGAGGGAAGAACCTTTCCAAATGTATTGCTTTTAATTTCACCAAGTATCTCAGAGTTTTGTACTGTTGGACTTAAAAAGACAATGCAATTCCCTCTCCTTGTAGCTTTCAGTATTTTGGAGGTTTTTTCCTAGTATATCTAGTCTTGTTTTATCTAAAGCAAACAGCCTCATATTTTGGTTACTCCATATCTTCAGCTTCCAGGAATGTCTATATTTTATATATATTTATACATAAAATATATATTTTATGTATACATCCATCTATTTATAATCTAAACCATTCTAGTTCCTCAGAAGTAATAGGCAATTGCAGGACATAGCACATTTAGCTATAAGGTAGGCAGCTGAAATACATCATAAGTGCTTATTTTTTTCTGTTAGACTACGAAGAAGAATAAGTTGACTAGCTCAGAAACAGAGGATCAGAAATTGAATGGATTCATTCTGCTGCTTCAGCAAAATACAAGACAGATTTACTTGTCTTTGATAAGGATTTTGTATTCTCAGCCAGTACTTTGAGACTGTGGTGTGTAATACCTTGTGTTAAAGGACAATGGATTGGATGCCATTGCTTCTGTAGCGCACAGTTTTTCTTGCTACCCTTTGCTGCTTTAATGGATCAACCAAGAATTGCAGTAAGCCACTAAAATAATGTGAAAGAAGGACTAATTTGATGCCTTTATGTTATAATTTATATATGACAGCAGAAGACCTAATAGTATCTCTGTAACTGAGAAGGTTGGTTTAACTACAAGTAAATATGAAGATGTGTTGTAATAACTTCTCAGGAGTTCATTTCAGAGAGAAGGGGTTTGTGTTGCTTGGAGTTTTTTCTAACAACTCTCTGAATTATGAAAAAACAGGAGAAAAGATTCTTCACTGAGATAAAGTGAAATTTAGTGAAAGAGAAAATTCATATTGAATTACTGCAAGAATACCTTCTCATTTGTGCTTGAGTTTTCTTTTCCTCTTTCTGGTAAGATTATCCCAGAAAGACTGCACCAATCCAATAGTGCTGTTCTTACCCTACTAAAGTCAGTAGATTAGACTATGTTGTTGCGTTCTTGTCCCCAGTCCCAGGCGGCTCTGGAGCCTGGCTAGGCTCTGCCCCTTCGGCTGAACTGAGGCTGCCGCTGGTTCGGAGGCTCTAGCGCCGAGCCTCCGTGTGGGCTTGCTGTGTTCTGTAACTGACACTGAGAGGAGACAAAGAGGCAAAGGAGGCATGCGGCGTGGGTTTTCGCTCTCCCCAGCTGCACGCGGCTCTTGGGAGCCTGGCTGTGGAGTAGCTTCCACGTGCTGCCGGGGTTTGCTGCCGCGGGTTCCCGGACACGGCTCCGTGTCTCGGGCGCGTGGGCTGGCCAGCCGCTGTTACCGTGCACTAGGGATCCGGCAAAGAGGTAAGGAATTTGTCCATTTACTCCGTGCTTGGCAGGAACGGTTTATTGGTCACACATGGCGCGGTTCGATGGAAAGACGCGACCGCTCCAGGCACTCGCATTGGGAGAAAATGGCGCCTGGCTGCCGGCGGGATAGGGTTTTATGGAGGGGCGGGGCGAGAGGATCCACGGCCTGCCGGCCAATAGGGGCGGCTGCCGTGGCAGTGATGTCAGCAACAGCGACCAACCAGAGAACCCCGCAGGGGCAGGCACCGAGCCGCGGGCTGAGCGGGATCGTGTGGCTTGGGGTGGCCAGCACGGGGTTTCTCGGGGCTGGACGGCAGGGTGGTTACAGGAGCGGCACAGGGGTAAGATCCGGCAGCAGGCAGCATGGGGCCAGAAACCGTGGGGGGGGACAACACAGGGGAAACGCGGGATTACAGAACTTGACTTATTTTAACATAAATTAAAAACCCTAATCTAAACCCAAACTCTGGGATGCAACATCTCCCCGCTTAATAAAATATAAAAAGAAAGCAGTGGTGTTGATTCAGTCTCTCAAGCTGTGGCCTCTTCTCTCAGCTTCTTCTGGTGCTGCAGCTGCGGTTACTGCTACGCAAGTGGAGAGGGCCTGGAGATGGTACTGGTGCTGGTTCTTCTCAGGGTGTTTAGGGATAGGGAAACTGGGACAACTTTATTACAAACATGGGGATTTGGGACACATGCAGACTGGGGTGGCTGGAAAGTTTTCCTGGGGCTTTGGGGAAAAACATTTTTTAAGGAGGTCGTAGGGTCCTTTTTCTTTTTGCGTCACCTGCGGTTTGATGCAACCCCCCGATTGGTGGGGTCATCTGCCACACTCAAAGGCACCCTGATGTTCTGAACTACCACCTGCACAATTACTTGGTAAATCACAGCTCCCCTTAAGGTGCTGTGGCCTGCCTTACTTTTATCTTCACGCGAGGCAGGTGCGCGTTGTTTTTTCAGTTTTTTGGGGGAATGGGGTCTCCCTCCCCCCCTCTCCCCCCTCCCACTGTCCCTGGGGGTGCCCTGCCCAGAAATGGACATTGAACAACAAAATGTCCTCTCTGATTGCAGTGGAAGCACTGGCGTCTTGCTGGAGACTGCTTCGGACCAGCGTTCTTTGGAGGCACGGCATCCAAGGCAGCAGTGTTCATGGATGCCGATTCCAGGACAAACTTGTCCGATCCCTCTACATGCCTCTCATCTGTTGGCTCGACCCGTTCCACGGAATCTGGAAAATGCTCAGAGACCCACATCCCCCTGCTTCCCTCCCTCCCGGGTCTCCGGGAACCATGGGACTGCAGAGTCGGGGGCTCTTGTTCCCCCCTCCCCCTGCTTCCCTCCCTCCCGGGTCTCCGGGATCCATGGGAATGTGGAGGCAGGGGCTCCGATTCCCCCCCCTCTCCTTTTCCCTCCCGCCCAGACGTCTGGGGCCCATGGGAACTTGGAGGTAGGGGTTCCAGTCCCCCCCCTCTCCTCTTCCCTCCCGCCCGGCTCTCCGGGGCCCATGGGAAGATGGGGATAGGGGTTCCCGCTCCTCCCTCCCCCCTCTTTCCTCCCGCCCGGATCTCTGGGACCCATGGGAAGATGGGGACAGGGTGCTGGCAACAGGACGGGGGCTGCCTCCCTCAGGCAGCGGGGTGGAGATGGCAGAGCTCTCCCCGGTGGAGGAGGGCGGAGTCGATGACTCAGCAGGGACAACATGCAAAGGACTCGAGGGAACACCCATTCGAGGGAGAATAATGGGTGAGGGAGTAACCTGACCTCCCGAGGGGGTGGCGCCCATGCCCACAGGGAGGCAGGTTGGGGCTGGGTCAAAGGCGGGGACACCAGGAACAAAGAACAGAAAGGGGTTGTGGGAAGAAGAGACCCTGCCATGTGGCTGCCCTCCATCTTGGGAAGACAAACGGATCAACCACGTGGCCTCGGCCTCCTCAGAGGAACAAAGAAAGGGGTTTAAAGAAACAGAACTGCGCGGGGTAGCGCCGAAACTGCAATTTTCAACTGGGAAAAAGGGATTGGAAGGAGGGTTTAGGGTCATGGCCTCAGCGAATCGACCGATCTCGCTAAGGCAGGGACGCCGGGGTGGCTTGGGGGAGCCAGGAGCATGGTCCACATTTGTGGAGCTGCCTTGCATCTCAGATCGATGGGGTGCCCCCCCTCGCCCACCCGGGTTAGGGGAAGAAGGGGTAGGAGAAGGGGATGGGGAAACAGATTCAGAGGAAGTAACAGATTTTCTGGATGGTTCTTTCCTTTCCCCAACCGAGTTTCGCGCGGGGTCTGATTTTACTACATCTGAGATCAACAAATGGAATTTAGGGAAGCAGTCTTCTATAGAGGGATCCTTACCGATCCCCTCTGCTAACCTTTTTCCCACTTGCTCCCAAAATTCTGTTTTGCGCGCGTCCTCGGTAGACAGACGGGGGAAAGCAAAGAACAACCACTGGACAAATTTCTTCACTAAATTTTTTGGGTAGGGGCCCTTCATCAAAAGGATTTCCTTAACTTGGGAATAAAATTCCTTTTGTTGGGCAGATAGCACGGTCCCCATGCTTCTTCCACCCAAACCATCTCACCCCTGGGGCAGTAAAAAAGAAAAAAAAGCAAAAAACACAGGCGACTCCAGCAGCTGCCGTTCGTGCTGCGCGCCACATGTCCCAACCTCGGGAACACGGCCAGCCCTCCCCGTATTAGCTGGACACGTTTCCACGACTAATACGTACCAGACTGAAGTCTCTGCAAAGGAAAGCTGCCACCAGGGTCCGGGAGTCCCGAGAAGTGTCCTTTCTGCTGCCCTCTTGGCTGCGAAAGTTTGCACTTCCTGTCCCACGCAGGACACACTGTCTGGTCCCCCGTGGGCGAGGGAGACTTCACTGACGTACTTTGGAGAGCCCCTGCTCTTGGTTTCCGTTTGGCACGAAGCTGTGATCCAGCGTGGACCACTGCCCGCTCTGGCTTGGCGGTGGCGCTCCCCCCTTGGCGGCGGCGCGGCCCCTGGCCGGCGGCGGCGGCGGCTCCTGGCGCTGTTCCTGGAGCTCTGCAGTGAACCTCTGTCCACGCGATCAGCTCAGCGCTGGCCTCGGCCCCACGTTGGGGCGCCAATTGCGGCGTGGGTTTTCGCTCTCCCCTGCTGCACGCGGCTCTTGGGAGCCCGGCTGTGGCGTAGCTTCCACGTGCTGCCGGGGTTTGCTGCCGCGGGTTCCCGGACACGGCTCCGTGTCTCAGGCACGTGGGCTGGCCAGCTGCTGTTACCATGCGCTAGGGATCCGGCAAAGAGGTAAGGAATTTGTCCATTTACTCCGTGCTTGGCAGGAACGGTTTATTGGTCATGTGGCGCGGTTCGATGGAAAGATGCGACCGCTCCCGGCACTCGCATGGGAGAAAATGGCGCCAGGGTGCCAGCGGGATAGGGTTTTAAGGAGGGGTGGGGCGAAAGGATCCACGGCCTGCCGGCCAATAGGGGCGGCTGCCGTGGCAGTGATGTCAGCAACAGTGACCAACCAGAGAACCCCGCAGGGGCGGGCACCGAGCCGCGGGCTGAGCGGGATCGTGTGGCTTGGGGTGGCCAGCACGGGGTTTCCCGGGGCCGGACGGCAGGGTGGTTACAGGAGCGGCACAGGGGTAAGAATCCGGCAGCAGGCAGCGTGGGGCCAGAAACCGTGTGGGGGGACAACATGGGGGAAACGCGGGATTACAGAACTTGACTTATTGTAACATAAATTAAAAACCCTAATCTAAACCCAGACTCTGGGATGCAACAGAGGCACACCTTGTCCTGCCTGGCTGGAGAGAGTTTACTCCCGCGTGACCACCGTGGTGGAGGGCGTCGTCGTCTCCTAGCGCCCATGTGGTTAAGATGGCGGCGAGACAAAGGAACCATGGGGTTAATATAGGGGGTGGGCAGATAAGGGCGGAAGCCCCCCTCGCCCAATGGGGACAGGCAACGGGGGAGTGACATGGACCATAGCAGCCAATGGGAACACAACAGGGGTGTGTACAGGGTTCCAGGACAAATGGGATTGCAGGGATGTGGTAACTGACACAGAACTCTCAGGAATGAACAGGGGATGGCTACAAGACTGACATGGGAATGCTCCAATGGTAAGTGACCCAGAGCGAACCATCGCTGGGGTGGGGGGAAAATCACATATTATTCCAATTAGAGACTAGTCAAAATTTCAGTAAGAGATGTTGAAGGTCATCAAATTTCTTCCTACATAATGCACAGGAGCAAGTAACAAAACAAATGAAATAAACTAATGGAATTATTCATCTGGGAATAATTGGATTGGGAAAAAATCCTTCAGATAATTATAATTTCTAGAATAATGTATCAAATATAAAAAGAAAAGCAAAAAGACAGAAGAAAGACTTCGATATTGGCATTAAAAAGAGATAGTAGCTTTAAAAAAATATTTAGATATCAGAAACTTGGTCTCTCTAAATTGTAGATACTTTAGTGGAGGCAGATCACTAAATTTCCTACTTTCAATGATGCCAGCTATGTATTACAAAAGGGTGAAAGCTACATGTCTCCCTTGTCTTAGATTTTTTGTTACAAAAATTAGTTAGGTTACACTCCCCAGTGGATGATTTTTCCTAGCTCTTCTGCAAACAGGCAATGTCAATATATATTTTTAAATATTTTCCCTTCATTCCCCCATCTCTGCACTGCAGGCTCAGATACATTCCTGATATTTAAGAATTGTATCTGCACCTGAATTTAAGCAGATCTGGAAAAGTGTGGAAAATGTATGTGAAACAACAAAGAGAGACACTTCTAAGGATCCACTGGACAAGAAATGAGGTGATTTATTTACTTTCCTGCTGAGGAGGTAGCTATGGTGTTTTGATTAGCCCAAAAGCTCATAAAATATTTTTGACATTTTGTAAAGTTTGAGGATGCTGATGAAGCAGCAATAAAGTACTAGGGGAGTATAGCACTAAAACTGTAGTACTAGGGGTAGAGTTTAAAGTACAGCTGGGAATATTAAGCACTCTACCTCCTCAGATCTCCCTGTAGAAAACTTGAAACTTCTCAAAAAGCACAAGGTACTAGAAATAGAGTCACATTCCAGAATGATAAACTCTTAATTTCATTTTTGCTTCAAAGGAAAAGCATGAGTCAACAAGAGAAAAACTTTGAGCTACATAAAAATATTATCTGTATTAATGGGGCAAGGCCAGCAAAATGAAGGCTGGAAGTGCTGATAAATAGAAGGTAGTTTAAATTATGCTGATGTGTCTATTCCATTTTCTCAGCAGACCTTGAGCAGCATAATTAGATTGTTTTTTCACTCTCCATCCAAAGGGCATTCATTCTTTGTGTCCCTATCCTTTTTACAGCAAGTGTCTGGGAGTGGTATCCTATTAACACTGTCACTGGAAAATGAATCCTTAGTGTGCTTATAGCTGGAGTCCAAGTTCTTTCACCTAAAACCAGTCATAATTATGTGAGCTATGCATTCTGTGAAATATGTGCACAGGTCTCAGTTTACCTTGAACAGATACAGGAACACACCTTTAATTTCAATTTCATTTTCTCTGCCTTACTCTCCTTTGCCTATTCTAAAGAGTAACTTATAGATTACCTAACTTTCATCTGCCATTGGTTAGGAGAACATGAAGAGCCCAGGCAAATATTTGTGCTCTCCCACTGTCACTCAGTTGTGAAACTCCTCTTGAAACAAATAAAGGAATTAATATTAGAAAATTATAGGATTTTTAAGGTGTTTGAAAGTCTAAATGGAGGATAATTTGAGATGGGTTTTGGGGGTGGTGGTGGTGCATATGAGTGTGTTTTCCATGTTGTCCTCAGCTGACACTCCATAAGGGCTCAAGCTTCCCTCTGGTCTCAAGCTGAACTCCAAAGATGCATTCAGCTTGAGGTTAAGACATCTAAACTTCAGTGACTACTTGTAGATTTCTGTACAAAAGCTAGTTAATAGACTCAAGCTAATGATAGAAGTCTGAAAATATCTGTTAGTTGATTACAACTAGTGCTGCTTGAAAGGCCCAAGAACACCTGAGATATCTATGTGGCAGCTATTCTATGGGTCAGAAGGCAGAGAGACTCTTGAGTATGTCTTGAGTGACACTGGGCAGCCAAGAAATTTATGTTCTGATATTGTGACTGTATTAAGTGACTGTTTTGAATGGTCTTCTGGAAGTCAACTTTTGTGGCAGCTCAGTCATTTTATATGCTCCACTCACTGTATTAACTAGATGTTTAGAAACATGCCTATAGACATCTACATGAACACATGGTAATACAGATTTCCCTAGATCAAACTGAATTGTCTTTTAGGATGTGGAACTACTTTGTAATACTGACATAAAATTTGAAAGGTGCATTGTACTCCTGTACTATAAGCTTGATCACTACAAAATCTACTTAAGTTTACACAGAGAAATCTACTTAGCTTATGAAATTTAACTTGAAAAAAAAAATCTGCATTTCCCACTAAATAGGCAGGTTGAGCATTAAATGAGCATTTAAATGAGCATTAAAAATCTGGGATTACTTTTCTATAGATGAGATATTGGATCGCAAGTTCAATGTGAAATCCAAGAAATAATGGGCTAAGGTGTTAATATTCCTTTCATATTTTTCATAACCAGTATTATCAGTTATTATCTATATTGATATAGGTGATTCAGTGTTTCTCTTCAACAACTCAGTTTCAGAAAATAAAATATTAATCATATTGGGGAATAATGATAATTCACAGTTACTGAGGACTAGAATTTTGAAGAGTAATAGTACTTTATTATAGTGTGAATAAAAATGCTTGACTGGTACTTGTTTACAAATGCCATATGCTGAGAAATACACTGCTTTCTCCACTTAAAAACAGGAGTCCTCAAATGAGAAAACTCTCAATTTTCAGAGATCTTACTCTTAACCAAATAAAAGTCATGTATGATGCTTTAAATTACAAGTGACCTGTTTTTTCCAGCATCCACTTTCCAACAATCAATATTCTCATTGCAAAAACAAATTAAAAAATAAAAAAAAATTATTATTTTCATTATGTTGCTAAGAAGCTTGGTTTGAGTATCAACATAAAAAAAAAAAAAAAGTTTTGATTTGAGTATCAACATAAAGAAGTCCTGTTCTGGCCACGATCTTAAAAAAAATTTGTCAAGACCAATATCAATATTGTCAATAAAACACTGATCTCTGTAGACCTCTTTCACAATGGCCCCCTCTTCCTCAAGACTCTGTGATGGATGCGAAAGTCACACAGAGTACTCAACAAGGAAGATTTTGAGCAGATTAAAACATCCAAACAAGGATCCAACTCAGAACAAAACATAGCTATTTGTTGCTATGTTAAGCATGTCAATAAATCCCAAGGGAATTTTCTTTCATGCACTTCTGGGCATACATTTTTAGGGTCAGGTCCTAGACCCTGAGACCTTAAAGCACTATTCTACACTGTATAATGGAATGTAGGCCAGCTAATACAGCTTTGGGCATCTGCTCTATGTTTTGATAAAAGATGGCCCAGAGCTATTATTATGGCTAGTTGAAATATAGTGTATGGATGAAAGGCAAGATGATTAAATGTTACAAACACCCACAGGACACACCTTTAACTGTCACATTAGTTCTGCAAAAGGCCAACTTGTAGAAAGAGATGATCTGCTATAGTGAGGATGCATCCTACCCTGGGATAAAAAGCTGTGAAACACAAGAGGAATACAAGTGGGTTACCAAGACAGAAGACACCTGTGTCCACAGCATGAAAATCACTTTTAAACCAAGCTCATGAGAAACTATCATAGCCTAAGAAGTACTTTCATTATTGACACAAAATTCAGAATTTAGGCCTCTGGCTCAATTTGCAAACTGAACTCTTAAGTTTGTTATAGGAAGTTTACAGCACTGTGAAATCATATTAAGGAAGAGATATGCAGGGGTTTTGTTGAGATTCATCTTAAAACAGCATAATTTACTGTACCTCTATTTATGTTATTTTTTAATGTGAACCAAGCTATGAAGAGAAAAACCTGCTATGGAATTTGTAATTGGTATTTCAGCTGTTATTTAGAATGTTCCAAATGTAATTTTTTAAATGTTTACATTAAATTACAACTTTTAAATTTGACCAGAGTTGCAAGCTGAGATATGTAATATGAAGTAAGTTTATAATATTGTCCATTGGTTTATTTGAATATAATATAACAGTGTGAATCTTCTTCATCTTGACCATATTATCAGACTTTCTGAAAATATCAGCATGTACATGTGAATTTAGGAGGTTTCAGGGTAATGTGAATTGAGCTGCATTCACTTTCACCTGAACCAGGTACAGTGTACTCCTCTAGAACTAAAACATTTCAACACCTCATATAAAGGCAAAAATAGAGGAAGGTTATTTCATACCAACAGTAAGATAAAAATACACTTTGAGATACAGATACTTTTCTGAATATTGGAGATATTAAATGCAAGTATTGAGTGAAGAAAGAACTCTTTCAAAATAGTAGTGTATGATCATCTAATTGAGGCATATTGGGTAGCATATAAAGCACAAATTTATGGGATTAATTTACAGTTGCCCAGATGAACTTTTGTTTCCTCTAGCTTCTAAGGATTTGAATTTGAAATGTTAGTATGTTTTTCAAGTATCTTCCGTGTGAAAATTTATGCAGGTCATATATCTGATATTAAAGTTTTCTGTCTCTGTTTCTGTGCAAATGTTATCCGCACGATATGCAAAAGTTCAGTGTAAGTGAAGATTTCTGTCTGATTTTATACTAGATTTTTGTTAAACAACTTCCAGAATCCAATCCCATTAGAAAAATGTCTAGGATTTAGCAAGCTTATGCACCAGCTATTTTATATTTTCTCAATTAAAATAGATTACCATCTTCCTAGGGAGAGGAAACTCTTGATTCTAGCTCTTCTTTCCCAAGAGTCTGCAGTGCCTCCAGCAACAAATAGTGTGTATACAGCTGGTTATATTATATCAGAAGTGACAACACTGAGACACAAAGAATAAACACTGAGAACTAAGAATAAGAAAATATGCTGAAGTAGCTTTTATGCCTTACAGAGGAAAAAAAAAATCAAAACCAGATAAGTTATTTATGCTGTAGTGTAAGAGCTGAATATATCACCACCTCCAGTTAAAATACCTTGGAGCTTTCTACAGCTGATTTGTTATTTGTTCATAGTTTGGTGGTTTTTTTTTTTTTTTTTTTTTTTTTTTTTTTTTTTTTTTTTTTTTTTTTTTGTTTGGTGTTTTTTGGGTTTTTTTTTGTTTTTTTTTTTTTTTGTTTTTTTTTTTTGTTGTTGTTGTTGTGGTTTGTTTGTTTTTTTTTTTTCCCTAGAGAGGTACCCCGTGCTCTCCATAGAAATATGTCTGATTGTTTGTTCTACTGTTACAGTGCATAAGTAGGGGGTAGACAAACTATGCTGGTTTGCTAAGAGCTACTTTGTCGATCTGTTTACATAAGTTATGGTTATTCATACAGAGCTGGAGCTGAAACACTTGGCTATCTCATCACTGAATATTACAGTACCTGAGCATTATTGTTTAGGGGATTCTCACGGCCTTGAGTTATGCATCCAGGTTCTCTGGACAATGCCTGAGGAGAGGCAGGCAGCTTAAAGATAAATCAATATTGCAGTTGTTTGTATGAACACAACTTATATAAACAGATAGAAGTTACTTTAGAGTAGCTTCAGTACAGACAAGGGTGTAGCCATTGTAGTATAAAAGTCTGAGACTGTTTCTGCATTTTGCATTTAAGAAAGCACTAGATAAAATGAATAAATAATATTATGACCACATATCAGACCCAAAATTTCCCTTGTCAGGAAGTGGCCTTATTTCTGGGCCATGGAGTCATACTCCCATTTTCTTATTCACTCAATCTCTCCCTTTTGAAATTTGCTTTCTGCTGTACTAGTACATATGGTGAAGAGAAGGATAATCATCTTTTCCTTTATAGCTTGCAACCAGCCACTCTGCTGAGGGACAAGAGGGATGTAGGTCAGCTCCCTTCCTGGAGAGGTTATTCACCTCCTTGACAAACACTGTAACAACTAAGTAACAGATTCAATTAAATGTAAATGGTGAGTGCCTGCCAGACTCCTTTAACTACTTTTTGGAAGAAAAAATTGAGCCTGAGTTTGGATAATTTACATAGCCAAATTACTGAATTTGCTAAAGCACCCAAGTCAAGAAAAGAATTGGTAATTTTTATTATTATTTTTATCAGTTATCTCCTATTGTTGATTATATTATGATTAAAGCCATTAAATTCTTGATAAAAAAATTGCACAAAAATTAAATTATTTCCTAATGAGAATCTTTTAGGGAAGTAAAAGTCTTCCTTGTAGCATGCTCTTCATAATTTGCTATAAATTAGCTTAATCTAATCCTGTGGACTATTCTATGTGTTATAAATTCCTGTCTCATATTGCCGAATTGGATTTATGAATTCTCCTCATGAGGAGATATTATGAAATTACTAAAAAGTAGCAAAGGCACTTATCAACCTACCTACGTGCTTGCATTCATCTGGTCCTATCTTTCTTCTCTGAATCTAGGCCTCTGAAAAGGGAAAATTGTGGTGTATTTTCAATAGCCAGACAAGGGAGTAAAGAGCATGTGCATTGCACTTTGTATTAGTCATGTTTCAATTCTCCAGACAAGAATAACAGAAGCCTCAGGGCACTGCTTATGCTCTTTTTGCAAGGGTTCATGCCAGTGTGCGCAGGCTGTTGTAGGAGCATAATCTTGCAAGGGCTGCTGTAGTTAGCTGGCTTTTCCCAGGGTGCCCTCCCTGAAAAACAAACAGGAACAAACTATAACAATCTGCACCTTGCAGTACACAACAGTTGGATGCCCCATGTCCAGGTCAAAGCAACAGTTCAGGACAAGTCAAACAGCAATTCCATGTAGGAAATGTTCTTTATAGTTCTGACAAATGTGATAATCATAGAATATCCTGCATTGGAAGGGACCCACAAGGAGCATCAAACAACTCCTGGCCTTGCACAAGACAGTCCCAAGACACCAATTTGCCTGAGGGCAACAAAGATGATTAAGGGACTGGACCACCACTTACAAGGAGAGACTGAGTGATCTGGGTCTCTCTACCCAGAGAGACTTCAGACTTGAGAACAGAAGATTAAGAGGGAAACTCATCAATGTCTATTCATCAATGTCTGTCTGAAGAGAGAGTGTCAAGAGGATGGACCCAGAATCTTCTCAGTGGTGCCAAGAAATAGGATAAGAGGAATAACCAGAAATTGACATACAAGAGGTTTCACCTGATTATGAATTATTCACCTGATTACAATTATTATTGTGTGGGTGACCATGCACTGGAACATATTGCTCATAGAAATTGTGGAGTCTCCCCCACTGGAGATATTCAAGAACCATCTGGACACAATTCGGTGCAATGTGCACTGGGATGAATTGTCTTAAGCAGGGAGGTTGGACCAGATGGCTTCACTGTGGTCTCTTCCAACCTTACCCATTCTGTGATTCTGTGATTAGCCAGCTCTTTGAGTGTTCTCAAATGAACCGCATCAGGCCCTATGGGCATGTAGGGATTCAGCAGGAGCACCACATCTGGCACAACTTCAGGGTTAACTGGGACTTTATTGTTGTCACAGCCACAGTAGTCAAGCACCAGGCACTGAAACCCCCTTAACCCATAAAGCATAGGAGACAGAGGAAAACAAAGAATTAAACATCTCTGCCTTGCCTACATCCCTGTCGTCTGGACCTCTTTATGCCATCTGTGCAGTGTTAACATCCAGCAACTTGATGTTCCCCATAAGATTAAGAGCATTTGATTTGGAAGTGTCCTTTAATTCCTTGAAGAATAATTCATTGAATTCCTTGTCCTGGCTGGAAGGTCTGTAGTAGACTCCTGTGATAACCGGCATTATTTATTTGCCCCTTAATCCTTACTCAGAGGCCCTCATCCATGCCTTTTCCAGCTGTAAGCTCCATACAGCCCCTCTGTTACATACAACACCACACCCCTGCCTCACCCACCCTGCCATCCAACATGGCCCTTCAGTCACAGGACTCAGCCCACCAGGTTCACTTATGCCAATGTTGTCATCTCTGGGACTAGGACAAAGCTTCAAGCTCCCCTTATTTGTTCCTCATGCTGCATGTGTTGGTGTAGAAACATTTTAAGTGTGGCTCATCTTAGCTGACACATTGTGTAGCAGATTGAGGGATCCCAGTAGTGCTCAGTTCCTCAAGTTTTTGCATTCCATCCCATTGCTTATCCCTGTCAAGTCTGTTTTCATCCCTTTCCCTCTTTCAGGCTGGTTTAAAGCCCTGTCAATGAGTTCTGCTAGCTCCTATGCCAAAACCCTTTTTCCTCTCTGAGAAAGGTGCATGCCATGAGGCAACAGTAGACCTGCTGGAGTACAGACCATCCCATGGCCAAAAACCCCACAATTTTTCCAATGCCATTTAGAGCCTTGTGTTGGTCTGAGAAGTCTGCCTGTTCCTTTCTATATTCTTCCTTGCTTCTTTCTATATTCTTCCTTGCTACTGGAAAGTCTGAGGAAATCATTACCTGTACTTCTGTTTCTTCAACCAATCACCTCAAGGCCTTGAAATCTCTTTTGTCCTCAGATTCCTATTTGTCTTCTCACCAATAGTGGATAATAATCAGAGGGCTGTAGCAGACTGGACAGTTATCTAGTAGTGACCCTCACCCAAGCCCCTGATAGACAGCAGACCTTTCTGTCTGAATAGTGGGCACTCTGTTTCCTTGAGAAGGGAGTCATCTATGATAACTACCTTTCTTTTCCTCTTAATAGAGGTCATAGTGTAGGGGGTAGACTGTGTTGCCCTATGTGGTCCCTCTATCCTCAAAGCACCTTTGTTCCCCTCTCAGGTAAAACTGTCTATGGCAAAGCTATTCTAGTTTTAGAGCCTCATATCTGTTGCAAAATTGACAGTCCTACTTGTCATTGTCAAGTTTTCAGGAAAGGAGGATCCCTCCTTCTGGCATGGGCACTGACAATCTTCCATCCTTCATGTTCAAGAGATACTTGATTAACTACTTCACAGAGTTCTGAGTTCAGCTGTATCTCCACTACAGTGGAGGTTTGAGGCTCCTGAGATTGTAGCAGCTCTGAGAATAACCTACCAATTTCTTGCTCATTATCTTGAATACTGCACAGCCTGTTCACTTCCTCCTGTAGGTCCTTCACACAGCTCATTGACAGTTGCACACTTTTTGCAAAAGGCATGATTGTAAGTCCCAGCCTCACAGAGAGCCATCAGACTCTCTTGTTAACCTGGGACCTGGTGAGCTACATTTACCAACAAAAGGTCTGACTGGCTGGAGTCTTCTGACATGGCTGGTGCAGTGACTCAAGCAGCTGTGGGGAAACAAGCTCTGAGACATGTCAAAACCATACCTGAAAGAGCAGGTAAGACAGGGGATGAAAAGATCTGTTTGTGACCTCCTTCACCAGCTATTGAGTTTGCTCACTGCCTCTGTTGGCTGACAAAAGAGAGTTGAGGTCATTGACAGACAGCCCAGTTAAAAAAAGTATATCACTTACAGTGTCCATAAGAAACTAAACTTTTTTCTTAAAGTCACTTTGTAAAATCCAGCTAAGATCACTCAAGGGTACAAAAGTAAGCATGAAACAGTATTGTGGCTGTATTTCCTACCACCAGCTACGAGCTCAATGGACCTATATTGGCAGAAAATATCAAACAGTATGACCTTTATCAAGATTCATTTTGTTCTGTTTTCTAATCTAAAAGATTATTCTTCAGAATCAAATTTGAAATCATCATTTAATTATGTGCCATGTTTCATTTACTGTCAAACAGACATATGCAAGCTAACAGAGTATTTTGTCCATCTGCTACAGCCATAAGTACTTCCAGCAACAATGTCAATTGATTTTCTCCTTCACAAGATTCCTTGTCAGTTTGTTTGACCTTTTATTTTTAAAGATGATCAAGCTATCCTGGTTTTAGTTTTATTCTAGTGTGTTCTAGTAAGAGAAAAAAATGCAACATAACCTCACCACCATTTTAAAAAGAGGGAAAAAAAGGTATGCCATTCCCTCTGATAGCTGGAGGAAGTGGATTTTTTTCCCCAGCAGACCAATTGGGTGTGTAGAAAAACAGGAGCTGAAAAAATAATATTTCAGAAAAAATTGTAAGAAATAATTGCAAATTCCATGCTACTGATTAAAGCAAAATATGGGACACTGGTGCTATTAAATAAAATTTAAATAATATTCTTTGTTTACTAGAAAAATAATATTTTGTGAGTTTATTCAAGCAAACAAATATGTTTGACTAATGCAATGAATTAGTGCATGCTGAAGAGGTAATTATCAACTGAAGAAGGAATAAAGAAAGGACATGGCCAATTAGTCAAGAATTCAGTGCAGGTGGCTGTCCTTGTTTAGGTTAGGTAAGCAGTCTCCAGAGGTGATGACATTTCATGAACTGTGAAAGAAACCTTATCAAAGAGATAAAGCATAAATGCCTTGTATGATTTGAAGTCTGAGTTTCAATCTATGACTTGACAGAAGAAGTGGTTCAAGCCACAACTTTCAAATGGCAAAACAAACAGACAGGACATCTTTTAAAAATAATATTAGAAGAATAAACTCATTTTGCTGTAATTTTGAGAGTTGTTGCAAGATGTATTCTTCATACTGTCTGCAATATCATTTGCTTTCTTTTTCTCTTTTCTAAGAGTAAAAGTTATATGGAAACAAGTGTAGGAAACTGCATGGGGGAATCTTTCCTGTTTGGTTTCTGACAAATTTGAATACATTGGCCCAGCAGTTTTATGCAGAGCATGTAGAAGAAAGAATTAATCATTGAGAACTTTCTAAGTTCAAGTTGTTGAATAGTTTGCCACACCATGCTGATAATATTGAGTTTTCATTAGGTTTTACAGGATACAACTCAGACAGAATTAAATCAAATAAAGATAGGTTGACCTCCTACTGCTCACACTGGGCTTCACTTTTGTTTCTGAACAGTAGGAGAAAATCCATTGTAAGCATTTGCTTTTGCAATGGTCGGTTATATTATTTCAGCTGTGCAACTGCTATAGGAACAGAGAAGAAATCCCTTGCCAAAACCAGAGTGAAAGCACTTAAAATTATCTGTGGGAAGCCTGATGAAAATTTACAACCACCACAAGCTGGTCACACAGATTTGCATGTTTACACAGCAGAAAAAGTGTACTGAGCTCAGACTTCTACATTTATCAGCCCATGATGTGTTCCCAGAAAAAAAAAATCAAACAACTTCTACATCTGCTGTGCAGGTAGGCAAACAAAACTTTGTATGCAAAAGTCTAAAGAAAATAGTTATGATATCAGTCACACTAGTTCTTCATAACACTTTTCATCCAAGGGTCTTTACTTTGTTCCAGAAATCTATTAGCCATTTAAACGTCATTTTTGGAAGAAAACTTACACTTTCTTTTATTTAAATCCTTTATTAGAAAAAGCAAAAGTCTGAAATCCCCATGATTTAGACATTCAGATGTGATTTATGTTTTTAAATCTAGTTTCTTAGCTCACCTCACCTTTCCTGTCACATCCGTATGTCTTTCAACTTAATAATGATGCAAAAGTAGATGTGTAAAACTCCTAGGCAATTTACTTTGCATTTTTTCATAAAGGCACATAAATTTCTCCCCTGCCAACTGTTTTATTGTAGTCTCCCTAAAGTTTTCAACCCTTAAGTAGCATTTACTTATATAAATCCACGCTAACTCATATATTGCCCATTTGCTATATTGCCCCAAGAAGGCCCCTTGATGAGCCAAATATGTGTATAATTAAAGTTAGAATTCATTAGTTGGTTTGCTGATAGCTCACTATATTATATAAGACTGGATATTTCAGTATGGAAATGTTGTCACATAAACATTGGGACTAGTGAGATGCTAGGTCAATAAGCAGACAGAATCCACTCCTTTCCCCATGCTGTCCATACTGTAAACACTGTGGGATTATGTCACTTAAATACTTAAAGGACAGAGTCCATGTATACTTCTTATTTTTGAGGTGCAGAGCATTATTACACTAGCTTGAGAATCTGGCTAGGGTCCTTATTCTCCAGTTTGTTTCCTGAGCTTTGCCTACAAAAAGTGGAGAACTCATTATATATTTGCAGCTATTTTTTTCCACTTTGTTCTTTCTATTTCTTCTTCATCATTCCGTCTTCCCTCATGTCAGAGAATTCTTTTCACAATTACTGGCATAGTTCCTTTATTTCTGTAAGAGCATCAAGAGATATAGCTCATCACTAACCCAAGGTGTCAGTGCTGTACTGACAAGTGCTGAGACATCTGTCTCCTTCAGTGTTGGAGAGCATGGACAAGGACAGGCAGTATACCAGTCACCACTGCCTTGAACTAGCATTTCAGGAGATGCTGAGATCTTTCACACACTTACAGGAGCTACTGCTTCCTGCACCTACCCAATCCTTCCATTGTTTTATGGCCCTTGTCCTCTTCTTGGTTTAGAGTCAGCAAAAGCAGAGTAAACACTAGTGCCACCAAAGCCTTCTTTTTGAGTGTCTCAAAAAGGGATCCAGGATTCTGAAAGATTTTTCCATTAGAACTGAAAAGGCTCTGGATGTAAGACTTTAATGTATTACACTTCAAATGATGTCAGGTAACTTTTCACATTACCAGAGTATTATGTTAGCACAAGACTGTTAATAACAAGATACATGTCATAAAGAGGTAAAGAAGGAATTTATAACAACCATTTCAAATTTTTATTTTCATAAATCATGAGCTATAATTAATGAATTTATAATTCCCATAACTACAGTAGTATTAGATATAATTCAGTAACTACAATTATTCTTTAGAAAATTATTTGTTATTAAAAATAAGTGATGTGGATTATTTTCTTGAAAAATCTTTATAACATCCCTCTCTTGAAGGAGAGTAAAAGAATAAATTATTGTATTATAGAAATCAAATGTATTAAAATTTTCCTGTGGTGGCCAGCATAAATGTATTTTAACTCAACATATGAATATAAATATGCAAATTACTCACAGGCACAAACACAGAGCAATTGATACTAATTGCTCAAGCACTTATCCTAATATGTTCTTGGAATTATAATGAAGGAAATATGGTACATTAAATACTATGAGTGACATCTCTGAAATTAAGATTCTGTCAAAAGATTTACAAAGTAGTAGGCATATGCTCCAGTTTGCCGTGAACACAGAATAGAGGTGAATGCTTTTAAGATTCAGTTACAAAGTCAATGAGTACAACAAATGCAAGAGATGCTGTGTCACTATAGAACTCCCAACACAGAGATTCCAAAACAAATTCCTGTTTTCACCCTAAACTCCTGTTTTCAGCCTAGCCCTTTGTGCCAAAGTTAGATTTTCTAATCTTTGTCAAAGTGCCTATTTGTAGAAATTTTCCTGTAAGAAAATCATAGCTTAAATTATCACTTAGTGTCTGCATGCTCTCCCTCTGTCCCCCAAAAGAACAAGGTAAAACATTAAATGAAAGGATAACAATATTTTGAATTGGGAACAATAGTTTAGTTACAGTCAAAATATACTTATTCCTTCTGTGTCTGCTTTTACTACACTTATTTTTTCATGATTTTGGAACAGCAGCAATTTGCACCTTACTATACTAATAGATAGAAACACTGAAATATAGAGAAATAATAAAGGAAGATAAGTAAGAGTAAAAAATACTTGAACATATAAAACATTCTACTCTAATGTATTCTGGAGGAAGGTATTCACAGAACACACTTACACAGCCACAGTCAAAATGATTAGGATATGTCCTAGCAAACTAGACATAAGTTTGCATGCAATAAGGTGACAAAAGACTTCCTGCAGGGACCTGCATCATTAGACACCCTAAACTGAGGTAATTCTTCTGCTTTACAGACCACTGCCTTTTCCTAGAGGTAGCCCACAAAAAATACAACATATGTATAAAATACAAAAACTAAT
This sequence comes from Vidua macroura, assembly GCF_024509145.1. Classification (NCBI taxonomy): domain Eukaryota; kingdom Metazoa; phylum Chordata; class Aves; order Passeriformes; family Viduidae; genus Vidua; species Vidua macroura. The sequence continues at coordinate 56,541,539 of NC_071575.1, forward strand.
GTCCACATTACAGGAATTAGGATGTGTAAAGACGATATAAACATTTCATATCTAGTAGTCTTAATATAACACTTGTCATCCTCTGAGGTATTTCAAAGATCCTCTCTCTTAGCCATGCAACATAATCCATACCATCTATCCCAGAAGACTTTACACTTTCACTGTGTTGCCAAGTCCTTCCTAGGCCTCACCTACCTCAAAGTAACTATAAATGCATCAAAACCCAACCAATCTATGAAGAATTTCTGACCTGCTTTCACCAATATTGGAAATAACTTCCTTCCTTTGCTCCTCAGCAATGATTTCTCTGCTTCTGTGTCCTCTAATATCTGTCATAGACTGCAAACTCCTGAGAGCTCTTAAGCAGTAGGAAAGTTATCTCACAGCACTGCACAAGCTTTTCAAGAGCATATTTGAATAAGAGAAGGTACCAGCCTTAGGCTGGATAATAAAGCGTGTGCAATGTTATGAGGACCACCTCTCACTCTAGCATCAGCTAGCATGGATCACACATTTCTGGCTATGGAATAGCCTTCATAGACCTCTGCAAGGAGCAAGTTATTAGTTGTGGGCATGTAATTTCTGAGTTCCTATCTTGACCATTCCGGGTCCCAAGTGGTTTCCTCTTTTGCTTGATGAAACACTCTATATGCTCATTGTCAATCTGCCCTCAAGGTTGTCTTCTTGCAAGGTGGTATTTACCGTCACCTTGTCTACCTATCCAAAATTACTACCTGTGACATATACCTGTATCCACTGAATTCTTGTAAAGCAGCATATCCAACTTTGCTGTGACCATCAGTAACAGATATATCCCCAACCAGTAAGTCCCCAGTGGACTGTAGCAGATGATTAATGACAGGCATACCACTGTCATAAGACCAGTAGTTACTGGTATTGCAAGGTATTCTAGGACCTTACCCATCAGGTCAGAAAATTCAGACACACCAGAATAATCTACTTGATAGTATTCTTCATGCCTGAACATTTGACTCTTCCTGATGCAAACGGACATTTTATTTCAGCGCAAAATCACTTCTATGTCCAGAAAGCATGACTCGGCATTCTCAGCAATGACAATTGTCTCCACTGACATCTTTCACATAGCTCTGTCTTGGTGATCAATGTAGAAAAGCAACTGCTCTAAGCTCTGTCTCAATGACCTTCACAAATTCCATTAAATGTTTAATTTTCTAAAACAGATGACTGTGATATCAAGTAGATGCCAAATTGAGAATATAATCTGAATCACTATGCACATACTGAAAACTGAGCAAAAATATACAGGAATTCCATCCAACATTTTTGTAGGAAAGCCTTCAATGCAGCCCTAATTTGTCTGAGCAAAATAAACCTCAATTTGACTTAACAGCCATAAAATTACATGAAGTACAATGCTTATGAAGTATTCTGCTGATGCAGGGATATCCAGCTATCCAGCTCCTTTTTTAATATCTTCCTCTTCCCCTTTTCCTTCTTCAAATAATTTAGTCCTTACTGTCTTGAGCCTTTTTGAGAAGAGCAGACTTTCACTTCTGTTGTGATGACAACAGTAGAAGCCTGGCTTTACTTACTGTCACATGCCACACTTCTCTGTACCTCTAACTGAAAACATTTTCAGATAAAAAAATGCTGATTCCCTCTCATTGTTTGCCATCTGGCAATGTGTAGAAAATATTCTTTACATGGAGTACCAAGAGCCCTTCTTCCTTATGAGAAAAGACATTGCCTAATGTATACACACAGGAGTTTTCTTAACCTTTACTCCATGAGACAGCTTTGCCAGAATAGACACATTCAAGTCTCTACTTGTACTGGGTCTGGCTGGGATGAAGTTAACTCTCATCACAGCAGCCTGTATGGTGCTCTGCTCACATTTGTGGCTAACAGTGTTGGTAACACACCTGTATTTTGCCTACTGCTGATCAGAGCTTACACAGTATCAAGGCCTTCTTTTTTCTCACTCTGGCCCTGCCCTCATCCCCCAAAAATGATCCTAGGGTAAGCAAGAAAATGGAAGCAGTGGGACAGCTGACCTGAATCAAAGCAAGGTCATATGGTATCATGCTCAGCAAAAAAAAAAAAAAAAAAACCAAAAAAAAACTAACTTCAGGAATGGAGCTGGAAGGGAGAAACACAGGTGCTTATGTTGTTTGTCTTTGCAAGCCACTGCTGCCTGTGATGAGGATCTGCTTTAGAGGAAGTGGCTAAACATGTGCCTGTGGATGAGAAACAGTCACTAAGTTTTTATTTTGTTTTGCTTGCACATAGAATTTTGTTTCACTTATTAAACTGTCCTTATCTCAACCCACAAGATTTCTCACTTTTGCTCTTTTATTGTCTGCCCCACCCCACTGTGGGGGGGAGAATATTTAGTCACCAAATGTGTGGGTGCTTAGTCACTAGCCCAGGTTGGGCCACAACATTACCACATTCATATATCCACAGAGGCATACACAGAAATATTTTTCTGTCGCCCTTGCACTATATTAATCTGTATTTAGCTTTCTTCCAATTTTTATGCTATGATGTATTGAGAGAAGCATGTAGATCACACCTGTTATCTATAGGAAAGCAAAGGAAGTAGCACTCCACACTCCTGCTGAAGAGAATAACAATCACCATTGATGTTTTCATCAGCCTCTTCTAAAATGAAATCTCTCTGCTTTATGCTACAGCCTGCACTCATCTTTCTTTTTGGATTGGGTAAGAATACCTAGAACTTGCACTTTCTCGTGGGAAGATGATAAAAAGAAGGACTTACTAAAGGGTAAAAAGGAGAAAAAGGTTCTATGACAAGAGATATTTATTTTATTGCTACCAAGTTGTGGTTTTCCTCTTGGAAAGCATAGCAAAATTGCTGATCACATGAAAAGCTAGCATAAAGAAATAAAATCTGAAATCTGCAGCCACAATAATTCTGTACTCAAACATAGGTAGGAAAGGTGTCTCAGGTAACCTTGAAGAGGTTATGTCTAGCTTAAGAGGAAAATCTAGATGAGGGTGCTGGCTCAGGAAGCTATAGATCTTGTTTTCACAAGAAAGGAAAGAGAAGGGGTAGAAGGGGTAGAAGAGAAGGAACTTTAAAAACCCTATTATTAAATCAGTTTTTCAGGCAATAGAAAATAAATCTGCTGTAAGTTTACACCATTTGGAAATCATGGTAGTATTTAATTTATATTAAATAATAATATAAATTATTGGATCAGGAACTTGAGAAGAAATAGAGTAACTCACTTCTAAATGTCCACACTGGCCAAGTTCAGACATATGGTTCCCATCAGTCTAATCACTCTGCCTCATGGTACAATGCAATCTCCCTATTACAATTTCTTCTAAAGTTTCTGCTACTGAATATTATCAAAGAATATATATGAAGCTAACTGAAACACATGTCCGTTTCAGAATGAGTATTTTGTGTCAGTGCACTATGACTATTTTTTACTGTTCAGAAACAAGGAAAAAGGAGCTATTATTTAGCACTCATAGTCTCTGGGGTTAATAATAAGGAATAACTTCTAAGACAAAATGAAAGATGAATACCATGGGCTGGGGTTGGTATTACTATACACATCAAGCTGTGTATGTGAAAATCTCATGAAGTGCAATGATTCCCATCAGTTTAAAACCAACTAAAATAAGGATGCAGGGATACAGAGACCAATCCTTCACCATCAGAAGAAAATAGACAATTAAAAAATTGTGAACTGTAATTTATATTATTTTCTTCTGCAATGTAGCAAAATAAATGTCATATCTATTTTATGGTAATATGAGTGCCACTTTGGTCTTGGGGTTCAGAGTCAGAGCTAGAAATTTCCAGGTTAAACAATCTGGTAAAAAATCTGCCATATTATTGGCTAAAAAGAAAAACCAAAACAAAAAAAACACAAACAAAACAACAAAACAACCAAATAAAAACCCCCAGAAGAATAATATGTCCCAAAACAGTAAAAAAACCCACTCCAGGGATCATTCATAGAGTTTCAGTCTCATGCCAGAATATGTTTCCAGCAATGAATAAATGAACAGACTAGTCACATGCTGGATCGTGTACTAAAACTAATGCAAGTTATTTTATGCAACCTTCTTCAAAGTATTGTTGCTTGAGTTAAAATTGGATTTCTCCTCCGACTGATTATCTAATGTGATAGAAAATACACAGTCCAAGAACAAATTTAGATTTCTGTGGAAAATTAAACTGTAATGTGGGGTTATCCACTGAGGCATTAAATATAGCTGTATAATTGTATCTGCAGATGACAACTGTGATATGACTGAACTTCATCTGGTTTCCAATGCAGACTTACAAAAAACATGTTCACAAAGGACAGATGCTTCCTTTGAAATATTTGGAGGGGAAAATTGATTTTCACAGTACACTTTTCATAAACAATCACTGTACTTGAAACTTCTGAAGAAGTAGCTCGAGTGTGAAAGTTTCTGCTTCTGAATTACAAAGGTAAAGAGAGTTCAGTGTATGGTCATTTTCACAAAAGAGAGTAACTGAAAAACTATAAGCAATGAGTAGTCACCATTCAATATCCCTCAGAGCATTTTACCATTTTTTTCCTTTTGTTTTCTTTTTCTTTCAGTGAAAGTCTGCCCAAATATATTATTATAGAACTAGAAGCTTTGTTTTCAATCTGGGTCAAAATACCAGTAAAGTTATGTACCTTTTTGAAATTAAAATATTCCAAAGAAACAGGTACACAAAATGTAGGGTCATTTTTTATCAGCTCAAGAACAGAGTTAAGAAATTAAACATAGAGAAGTGACTAATAACATCTACATATTTATTAAATTTTTTACTTAGAACCAATTAAAAAAATAAATATTTTAGTTATGATATAACAGATCTTTTAAAAAAATATTCTGATTATGGTTATGATTTACCAAAGGAATAAATCCAGATGAATACTTCACTAGCCATCTTTATTTGAGTTATTATTTTCTGCTTTTCTATTTTAACACACTAGTCTTTTCCCTGTGTGTGATGATCACAGAATCATAGAGTCATTTAGGTTGGAAAAGGCTTCTAAGACCATGAAGTCCGACCATATGATGAGAAGTAGGCTTGAGCACAAAAAAAAACTTGTGTCATCCACATCTGGCAGGGGTAGAACACCTTTAAAAAGATTTATGATCTTTATTCTGCTACCAATGACTAAGAAGGGGAATACTGGTCTTGTTCCACAAATAGCATTCCTACACATCTTTTAATGCTTTTAGAAGTTATAACGAGGCCCTAGAGGTACATGTGTGGTGTTTATCATAAATAGGTGTTACTCCTATATTCTTAAGATGACTGTCTGAAGTCTATCAAGGTGCAGTGCAGCAATGAAATTAGAAAAACTGGTTTAACTAAAACAATAATAAATACGTCTCCAGTGAGCTACACAGTGGCAGGAAAATTAGGTGGTGGAAAATGAAATACGTTTCAAATATGCTTTTCACTTTTGCAAAACAACTTCTTTTTTATTGCAGAATTTAATTTCTAACATCGAAATTCTTTGCAGCTCTGACTGATTGAGGCAAAACTGTGACCATTTCTTGTCACTCAAAAGTCTGTATAGAGTGTAAAAATAATTACTATGCTTTATATTTTATTGATGGTCTTATTAACTTGAAATAATTCAAATACACCTAAAATACTTATGTTACACATCTTCATGCAGTAAAATGTCCTTTAAGCTACTCACAAGGAAAGATATAAGTATGAACCTCTGGTAAAGATATTAGGTTTACACAGCAGCAAGATATCATGATTAAAACCAGAAAAAAAATAACATACTTTCATCATTAATACCATAAGTGCACCTGATAAATTATATAATCACATGTTCTGGATGATAAAAGCGACAGGGAAGAAAAAAGGTATTGTCATGACCCCTATCAGGCCCTCCTATAGGAGCATAAGGTGTACAGTAGGGCTATTATAAGATAGTAATGGAGAATACTTGAGTCTGTTAATATTAAGGCTGTTGTTAGAGGCCTGGGGGAAGTGAGAAATCTCTAACTTGTATGACAGTTTCAGCTGCCTCTTTCTGTGCCTGGAACACTCCTCTAAGAATTGCTACCAGGGCATATAAAAGCCTTGACAGCTTTGAATGGAGTTAAAGACAAATGCTGAAATAGAAAACGTAAAGCTAGACGTTTCAGTCTAAAATTTAATAGTCAATGTAAATCATAGCTTATTCTCCTGCTATAAATAAGGCAAAGTAGATATCAAAGGAATATAATGAGCTACACTGGAGGCTGATGTAATTTGAGGTAGCTCCTTTGGAATCTAACTGGATTTACATCAAACAAGGATTCTTTCTTACAAGCTGCCTTACAGACTTAAATAAAACAGACAAAGCAAAGCAGGGGGTATAAAACATACCAGGGGAGTGCATAACAATGGATTACTACAAATAAAGAGTTATATATTAAGACTTAAAAGGATGTGATTTGTTGAAACTCTGCTTTGGTGACTCCGCTTTGTGGTATGACTGTGAACGGATCTTAACCTCCACAGATAAGAAACCAAGGATGGTCAAGGGAGACTAAGACTGGGATCAAATAAGGAACATATTGAGTGAAGGAAACACCTATGAACAAGGAAATCCAATTTTCTGTCATAACTACTTTAACTGAAAAAGAAAAATGGGTTAAAATTGATGAGAAGGAAAGACATATAAACTGATCTACATATGTATATGATTTGCAATTGCTTCTGTTGATTTTCACAGGCTACAAACCAATCCCTCATCCTTCCAAAATGGGAACACTTGTTAAAGCTTTAATAAAAAATAAAAATCATCTCCAGAAGTAGTTCATACAGAGGAAGGCCTGGACCTAGTGGAGTCAGGTGTCAGGTGAGGTGGTTACACTGCTTTTAGCATTCTCATGGCTCAGCAAAAAAAAAAAAATCCTATAAAGTTTGAAATATCTCCTACCTTCTACATGCAGAGTGGTTTCCTCAAGTATTAGTTATGGTAAGTCTCACCAGCTTTGTCAGACTGCTTCTTAGATCCCGTATTTTTGTCAACTCATCAATTGCTGTGGTGTTTCTATACCATTTCTAAATTGGTATAATTTTTTTCAAATAGAAAATTCTGCTTGTTAGTATGAATCCATATTTGCTATTGATTACTGAGAATGATCATGCTTCAAATTATTTGATTTTAAAGAGACATTGATAGAATAAATGTAGGGGTTTTTTTCATATTAAAGATGAAATAACTTTAAAACATTGAAAAAACTGCATTATGGGCATAATAAATCACCAAAATAATTTTTTTTGCATCATTTGGTGTGGTTATTTATCTGCCTTGTAGCAAGAATGTATTTCACTTCTTAAACTGATATTAAAATTAACAATTTTAAACACAGTGTGTTAAATTTAGAAGTGATTTGACATAAAAGAATTAAGTTCTGTCAAATTGGAAATTATCATTTGAAAATTAGATTTGTAGTTATTTATATAACATTTGAAAGAAAATTATAATCCTCTGAAATGCATTATAATGATTTTGGGTTTTTTTGAGGAGACAAGTCTTTAATGTAACCACAGAAGAGCAAAGTATTTTAACTATTCCTAAATACCTATACTTCAGTCCCAAATATTATTAATTTTTGGCCAAAGGTTATGTTTTAGGTACTGGAGTATTGGGCTTTTCAGTACCCTTCCACTACAAATGATGCTATTCATGGTTCTTCTCACATGTAGTGTAAGATCATACTAGCTCTGTTGTAAATCCTTGAAAAATGTCCAAAGAAACAAAATTCTGTGTGCTACATCATTTGAGTTGAGTACATTTGGTACGTACATAAACTTGGATTGTTAAACTGCACATGGATTATTTTGCAAACATTCTTAAATGTCTGACATTTGATCTGAGGAGGTCATTAATGGGCAAGGCTTAAGCTGATCTCTTGTGTGCTCCAAGAGCACTCAACAGAGGGGCTGGAGAAAGTATTATTTCAATCCTAAACAATTATTAACATTTGACAATATTTCTCAACTCTAATATTTTTGCTAACACATTAATGATTTATTTTGGAGCACTAGGTCTTTTTTAAACAAAAATAAGGTTTTACTATGAGGCAAGTAAGTCAGACTTTTCCATTAGGTATGTATGCAAAATGTGACATTATGGCAATGCTCTCAGTGCTTTCAAAATAAGGGGAAAAATAGAAAAAAAGTAGTCAAATTACAAATAAAGGAGTTGGCTAAGAGAATATTTAAGTAGTCCAGATTACCTAAATAATACAGACACACCTTATCTGTAAGACAAAATTATTGAACATAAACGTTGGGTCCTAGTGTCAGTGATATACCTTTTTCAAGAATCAGACTTATCCTGAATTCTTCAAACGAGGGAATGCTACTCATGGTGGGATTTATCCTTCCTTGATATTACGTAGCTTATTTTTGTTATCAGACATTGCCTTGTCACTGTAGCCCAGGTAAAGTCTGGAAATGTCCCATCAGCCTTTCTCAAGGTCAAGTTAAGAAGCTGCAGTATTTGGGGGTTTTGACCCCTCATTATGTCAGACTGTTCCTGTAAACAACATTGTCTAGCTCAGGCAGGTTACATATTAGCAAGGAAAAATTGAGCTTATACTTCTAGCCAAGATGAGTCCAGGTGAGTCCTCAGAACTTGCAAAGTAAAGTCAATTCAATATCAGAGGCCTTTTATTTGCAATGGTTCTATGATATTTAGGGATTTACATTCTATTGTGGCCTAAGTCTGACGTAAAGAGTTAAAGATTTTTTTGAGAAAAATAGATTATATTTACCAGATGGGTAGATGCATTCATTCAAGATGCAGGATTTCCATTTGGAAAATATGTTCAAGGAGAGTCTTGAACCTGCTCTCTGCCCTGGTTCCCTTACTTTACTACTAGAAAGCCATTCAGTAGTAGCCTTGGGGCCTATGGGAACTTTGCCAAGAATTTCACTGAGCAAGATCTTTCTTAAAATGAACCTATTTAAAAGGATATGCTGAAAAATAAATTGGGAAACAGCTACACACATCAATGGCATAAATCAGGTTCTAACACAGGACTGGCTACCTCAAAAGATGAATTTTATTTTATTTTGCTTCTGATGTTGTAAATGGACCCACATGATTCAAAGGAGCTCTTTGAAAAGCAAGGACTCTTCAGGTGTCTTACAGAGAGTAGCAAGCATAGTTATGTTTAACCTATCTTTAGTGTACATTTGTAATTAGTTCATATGTGTGTATGCATCTCTCTCTCTCTTTCTCCCCGCACCACTTCTCCCACTCCCCACCTTTGAGGGTGTTTTTGATACAGCTGAGAATGCCTGAGCAAAGTCAGAGTGATACAGGCAGGCAGGTGTTTACAGAGACCTGCAGTTGATTCTAATTTTTGTGTGCCTTTTACATATGCATACAAATACTTACTGCAAGAGATGAGAAGAAATCCTGAATAGTCTTATTTTCTTTCGCAACACCGAATTCTAGATGGATGGCTGTCTGCTTGGCTGACAGTACTCAGCTATTACAACTGATCAAGGTATGGAAAAGAAGGAATGGCATTAAGGCAATCTTGTACTCATGAGAGAAAAAAACAAACCAACAGTGAAGCAATTTAAATCCCATGCTTTCTGCAAACAGTATGCTCTAAGGTTCAAGATGTGAAAGACAAACTCTGTTCTCAATTTCACTTCAAAATGGGATCTAAAACCAGATATACATGAAATCAAAAATCTTTTCTATGAATGTGAGCACATAGAAAATGACAGCAATAATATATTTATCTTCTACGCAAAAATCATACTGAACCTGGTGTGCCATAATGCTACAAATCCTCACATATTTTTTTTGAGCATACAATATTTATTATCACTTGCTTCCTTTTTCCTTTCCAAAGCAGTATTTTAAGTACAAAACCATCTACATTTTCAGTCTGTATCATGCTTTTGTTATTAATATTAAAAATTAATATTATAAATTAATTGAGGGGTATATTATGTGCAGTTTTGAACTAAGGGTAATCATATGGAAATTTATTCTTAAAACATAGTTTTGATTGAATTTAAATACTGGTATTTAAATAAATAAAGTTACTTCACATTTTGTGTCTTACCTTACAGTGTTATTTAATCTGATTTTTTTATCCATCTGATTTCATTTAACACTAAAACTTTTCACATTTTGCTTCACACAATAAATGTGTTTGCAGAGACAGATTTCCAGATATAGACATTGGAAATTGATGTAAACCAAGAAATATAATGTAAGCACAAATGGACAGGAGGGCAGCAGAAAATTTATTTTTAAGCTTTCAGGTGTGCCCAGTGAGAGCTACATAATTATGTGGAGAAACAGGATAAATTCTAACTGAGAGAAATAGTGCTACTATTACACTTTTTTTTTTTATTCATCCCATTGCCAAATATGATTTTATGCTAAAAGCTGAGTTCACAGAAAAGGAACTTGCTGAAGTTTAGTTTTTACAGCTAATGCTCAGATGGCTTTTTTTTTTCTTGACATCTCACTGTGGAAAGTCTATAGTTTTGTATCTTATTGCATTTTAACCCCAGACAACTACTGCACACCACTAATATGTTTGCTTACTCTTCCTCCCACCAGAGTGGGATGGGGAGGATAATCAAAATAGGTAAACCCCATGCATTGAGATGAAAAAAGTTTAAGGATTGTATTGTTATTATTATTAAGGAGACAACAAAAAGAGTGAGATAGAGAAATAAAACCCAAAAGAAACAATCAATAAATAATACAGTTCCTCACCATCCACTGACTGATGCCTAGCAATGCTTCAGTAATGATCAGTTCCTCAAAGCCAGCTTCCTCCAGTTTATACACTGGGCATGGTGTTCTATGTTATGCAATATCCTTTTGGCCAGTTTAGATCAGCTGTCCCAGCCGTGCTTGTTCCCAATTTCTTGTGCTCCTCATTAGCAGAGCATGAGATACTGAAAAGCCCTTGATTTAGGGTTAGCCCTACTCAGCAACAGCCAAAACATCAGCATGTTATCAACATTAGTCTCCTACTAAATCCAAAACACAGCATTGTACCAGATACTAAGAAAAAAAAAAAAAAAAACTTTATTCCAGCTGAAACCAGAATAATCTACTTTAATTTTTGATATTAAAATTTTCCAGTTACATGACAATTTTTTTTTTAAATGTTCATACTACTTTTGGGGAAATAAATTGTTGTTTGTGCTTAGGCAGTATCTGACTCTGTTAATTAGGGATTCATTAAAACAGATAAGCAGTTAAATTTGGTTTCAGCCTAACAGATCATGCCTCGAGCAAAATACATTCTGCTACTTTTCTCAGCTTCAGGAGTACATAGTGAGAGCTGAATTAATGAATTCAAAATAGGTGTTCACTTCTTTCTCTGAGGAAATGCTCTTCCAAATCTTCTAGAAAGAATGTATCCTATTATGGATTAAAGTCTCAAAGGAGATGAGACATTAAACACATTGTGTTGAAACTAGATGAAACTCAATATATGTGAGTCAGAAAGAAGAACCTAGATGAAGCTCTAAGATTTATGGTTAGAGTGTGTGAGCTGGCTGAGCAAAAAAATCTCTAGTCCTTGTTTTAAAGACTATAGGTATGAGGGGTGTTGTGTTGGATAGGGGCTGGGGTTGTTATTAAAAATATAATATATAGCACCAAGATGTGGGATCAGAACATGCATTTAACTACTTCATGGGTAAATGGATACCACAGGATTATGAAGCTAAAGAGTTAATTTTTTTTAGTTTTATCCCTAGCATAGCATCTTCCAAAGAAAGTACAAAAAATAACCCAATTCAGAGAATATAGTCTGGGTTTTAAGACATTGTATTGGAAAGTAAAAAGGAAATGTGAATTAACATCACCTACTAAATAACTGCATAAAAGATGAAGTGGGTGGAAGCATAACTTTTATGAGATATTTTCTGAAAGAAAGCACTTACAGTAGTTTTCTTATGGAAGAAAATGTATGGACACATAACTTACATCATAAGACTTCAGGCTAAGGATTGTGATTAAAATAAGGAAATAGGATTTATGAGCCACGTCTGTCATAAATTATATTTATTGTTTTGTTTATTCCTCCATTACCCAATTTAGTACTTTTTATTTCACGTGGCTTTAGGTGAATCCTTACTAAATGTACAGGAGAATATATTCTGCAATTTTTTACATTCTGTACTGTACAGAAAGTCTGTCCTGCAATTGAGATGTTCATAACTCTTTGATATTTTTCCATAGATACTTATAGTCCAGACCTTGAAAGATATAACATTGAATATTGAACCTTTGAATGAATTCCCATAGCATTTTATAAATTGCCTAATAACAATAAGAATTTTTAGAGGAGCTTAGGATAAAAACAAATATTTTTCACGATCTGGACCATAATAGTTAATACATTCTTAATCCTTATTTTTTTAAAATTATTTTATTTAAATTAAGAGAAAAGTAACTATTTAGTCTTGTATTTTAAGATCAGTAATATATATATCATTTACTCATGTCATCATGAAAAAGCTAACATTACATTGTGTGTGTATATACATATATATATATATTATATATATATATGTCCTGTGTGATTTTCTTAAATGTCAGATAAAAGTTTTATTTTGCCTCTCAACATTTCTTAAAATTGCCCAAATATGGTATTACTTCACCTTTTTTTGAAAGCCTTCAAGATTCTGGACACCCAGCTAATAACAGATGACATGATTTCTTATTCTCTCATAAATACTCTGCAGTTCATGGAAGAAAAGTCAATTTAATGGTTTATCTCTTTTCCTATTCTCTTTTACTCTGTATCTTATTTGATCTTGAAATTTTCAGCTTCATCCTTCACTGATCTTTTATTTTGCAGTGTTCAAAATCTTTTTAGAAATGTGGTTAGCATCTCTTAATACACATATCTATTTCAATTATCTCTTTCCTTTTTAATATCCCCTTTATCTGTTTTACTGTTTTCATCATTCTTCTCAGATTTCTATTTCATCTTTTTCTGCATTTTAATATCCTTTTTTTCTTTTTTAGCATTCTTCTCAGGGTCTGCAATTCACAATTTTCTTTTGTCATTTGATGATTGAAGAAAGATTTATGTAGTAATCCTAGAATGTTTATTTCAGTTAACTTAAAAATTATATGACATTAAGTTATTATACAAAACCATCCACTGTAAACTTTTTAAAATGCTAAACATTTCCCCTTAATTGATTCCTTCCTCAATATCATTACATTTAATTGTAAATAATCCTTTCAGATATGGCCTGCTTGAAATTAAAAATTCTTTCTGGTACTTATGCCTGACTGAAAAAGATTTGCACAAACACAAATAAAGTAACCGCAGTCAGATTTAGCAGTTGCACTATATTTGTTTTACATACTGTATTGACTACGAAAATGGCAACCTCTACTTGGGTCACTTTTTCTGATCTTGAGGACACATTACTTCACCATCTCATCTCCCTTCTAAAATTCCCAATTTTAATATATACACGTTTATATTATCATTTTATATTATTTCTATTACAACATATGTCTCTACTCCTAAAATCAGTCATAATCTAAATTGTATTATCTCTATAAAGCATCAGTACTTATCTGAAAAAATAATAGTCTTCTTTATATTTTATAGTATTCAATTCATAACTCACCTCCATTTGTCATTTATATCTGTTCTTTCCATGACACATTTCATATAATCCTCCCCCATCATTCAGTCCACGTAACCATTCTGTCTTTAGTTCCTAAATGAACTAAAGTAAAACTTTTGAAATTCTTATTTCTTTGTGAAAACTTCTTTTTTTGTGGATTTACATAGCTAAAATCAGTCTCCTCTCACTTCAGCTGGCAATGTCACCTAAAATCTTCCTCCAAATCCTTATGCCCATTCATACCCTGAATTTTTATGTGGTTATATTCATTTCTGGAGTCTGTTTTTCTATTTATAAAACTACTGGAGTTTCTAGTTGTCCCCAATACTAGTTGTCCCTGAGTACTAGTATCTGGCCTGTATCTCTCCAATCCTGAAATACTTACACATACATAATTATATAGATATACATATTCTTACTGAAACTTGTGTAAAATATTCATGCAGCTTTGCAGGATCAACAGCTAAATTCCTACATCTGCTGAAGGATCTTCAGATTGTGGTAGGTGCAGGATGCCAGTTGCCCACCAAAGCTGCTCTATCACTTGTACTCTTTAACTGGACAGGGGAGGGGAGAAAATAAGATGGAAAAGTCATTGGTCTGAAAAGAAGAGTGAGATATTCACCAATTACCTTCATGGAAAAATACATTCAGCTTGGGAGAAAATTGAATTTGTTACCTGTCAAATCAGGGTGAGATAATGTGAGGTAAAAACCACATCTTAAAACACCTTCCCCCACTCCTCCCTTCTTCCCAGGCTTAACCTTTCTCATGAATCTGTACCTCCTCCTCCTCCACAATACAGGGGGGCAAGGAAGTGGGATTACAGTTGGTTTACCACATTGTCTCTGACACTCCTTCTTCCTCATGAATTGGACTCCTCTTTCCCTTCTCCAGCATCAGATTGTTCAGCCTGGAGAAAAGGAGACTCAGGGGAGATTTTCTTGCTCTCTACACTGCCTTCTGAAAAGAAGTTATGGCCAGGCAGGGAGGCAGTCTTTTGTCCCAAGTCACAAGTGACAGGACAAGAGGAAATAGTGCCCTTGCAGTACTTAAAAGGAATGTCTGGATGAAAATGGTCTAGAAGAAATCATCAGTGAATGGAAGCACCCATCTGCCCCTGTAGCTACAGTACCTGGGTAGGATTTTCAAGTTACATTGTCAACATATCTTGGTTACTCAAGGGAAAATTCTCTTCCCTTGGAGGTTTTATTCAACTTTAAGACAATTAACTGTCTTCATAAATGTGTATGGAGAGTAAATATCTTAACAACATGGCTCTGAATTCCACTTAGGGGGCAATTCCATAATTAACCATCAACAACCACTTTCTTTGCCACTGAGGTTTTCGGCATTTTGTTCTCAAGAAGTGGCTATGAAACACGGAACAAGTAAAATTTTAAATCTTCTAAGGTGGTTTCTTTGGGGAGTAGTTGGTGTGGAGACTTGTGTGGAGCCTTTTTCCTCACAGGAAGTATTTGTTGGAAATGTCTGCTGACAGACATATTTTTTGGGTTATGGCGCTATTCTCAGTATGTCTAGATAATTTCTGTTCAGTCACTGTTCATGCCCAGCAAGCTCACCTCCATAAGGAAACAGCTAAATATATACACACAGCCTCCTTTATGTAGCAGCTTTTAGTCTTTTGACAAGTTTCCAAATGCATACAGTGAAACTATGGAAAGGCAAAGAACATCCAGAATACTTTCAGCTGGTGGTGAACATATAATTTTTTTTCCACTCAAAGACTACATGAAAAGTAAGCATCTGCAAAGACTGACTTTTTTTCTTCCTACTATATCTCTGAGACTGCGGTATCAGACTGTCTGGTCTGTTTGCATACTATTTATTTTCAATTCTGCAGTTATGAATGTGTCAGTTATCACATAAGAAACAAATAAAATTATTGATACTTTTTCCATATTTAAAGTTTATTATAGGTATGGCTTCTGGTTTTGTTATTTGCAAGCAACCCTTAATTTATGTTCACGTTATGCATTTTAACTTATGAAACAGTCAGAGAAAAAAAAAAAAAAAGCAAGAACTATTCGAGGATCCATAATTACAGCCTGGACCATTTAAATCATCTAAGTCCAAGGCTGGTGACAGCTTGTTTCATCCAGAAGGTATGGAGCTCAAAAAGTCTTAATCTACAGGAAAGTAAAACCAGAGGAAGTAGAAGGTTCTAAGTAAGAGATTCTCTTTCCAATAGTTTAAATTCTGCTTTTAGCCAAAACCAGTGAGTCATAGAGTCAATTAATTAAATAACAATATCATTCTGATATCTGTAATAATATTATAAATATTGGCAGATTGTTTTAAAAAGAATCACATTTTTTTTTATATGCAATTCCTTACAAACAGAAAGAAAAAAACCCCACTGTTTATAAATCAAAAATATTTTGTTTCTAAGATGACAGCAAATTTTGCAAAAGGATACTCTATATGCAAACTAAAAGAACCCCAAACCCCAAACCTAAAAGCAATACCAAATGGCATATCCAGATATTGCTAAATTAAAATACCCTTTTAAATCTTAATCAACGCTTTAGCTAATTAGCTTCATATACACTGTCCTACTGCCTTCTAGCTTCTGAAGGCCAAGAACAGAGTTTGCACTTGGAATGAAATGTATTTTAATTATAAAGAATTTTATATCAGGCACCCTCTAGAAATGAAGCCTGTTTGATTAGAGTTAGCAAGCCCAAAGAGCACTTTATGTGCTTGCAAATACTAACCCTTTTTTTTTGTGCAAATAGTTATCAAGGAATCTGTCACAGTCTAAAATCCTAAGGGGTTCTGATTGTTCCTTCAAAAGCCTTTAGAAGCAAATACACTCAATGACTCAAGATGTCATCCTTTCCAAAGCTGAGCATTAAACATTTCAGGAACAGACTAATCATGTGTTTATTAACCTCTGCTCTGAAACCATCAACTCCAGATAGCTTTGTTGACTTAAAAGTAAGGCTAGGTTCACTAACCCATTTTATAAACAAGTATTAAGTGCTGCTTTGTGCTGAATCCTCTTGGAATGCAGAATAAATTGATTTTAATTGGAAATGTATCAGTATTTTGTGAATTCTGTCCCATCTACAGTAAGACTGAGTGAGGACAAAGAAAAAGCATCAGTAGTTCCTGCCTATATACACATGCATTTAACTAAAATTTTTAGGTGTTGAAAAACAGCAAAAAACCTTATGAGTGTAGGGAATGCTTGGTAGATATGGTTTCCAAACTTAATTAAATTCATCGCTGTGTTCTAAAAATATCCTTACATTACTTATATATATATTTCTTATATCCAAAACCATGGATTATTGTTGCATCCTGGGATTGGGTTTTAGGGGTTCTTATTTGTGTTAGCTAGCCGAGTCCTGTGTACCCCCATGCTTCCCCCATGTCGTTCCTTCCCCCATGGTTTCTGGCCCCATGCTGCCTGCCATTGGATTTTCCCCCCCTGCCGCTCCTGTGACCACTCCCCCGTCCGGCCCCGGGAACCCCCATGTCCGCCACCCCATCCCCACGATCCCACTCAGCCCAAGGCTCAGTGTCCGCCCCTACAGTTCCCTGGTTGGTTGCTGTCCTACGTCATCACTGTGGAACCCGCATGGATTGGGGTGGGGACGCCTGCCCTCCCTATCACACCCCCTATATCATCCTGCTCCTTCCCGGGTCCCTGCGCCATTTCCCCCATGTGCAGTGGGAAGCGTGGGTCGCTACCCCCCACTGCAGCTCTCAGCGACAATAAAGCCTTCCTGCCTTCCTTGTGGGTGATTTGGTCATTCCTTTCCTCTTTGCATCGGACCCTCGCGCGGGCGACCAAACCCGGCAGACCCCAACCAGCATGCCAGTGGCAGCGGCACGCGGGAGAGAAGCGGTGGACCCGGAAGTCCGTGCGGGGGCGGCGCTGAAGGGCGCCAGAGCTGCCCCGGACCTGGGAGAAAGAGTGCGATGCTGCAGATTATTATAGAATGATGAATAGAATTGTTTGGGTTGGAAGGGATCTTAAAGATTATCTAGTTCCAATGTCCCTGTCATGGGCAGGAACAGCATCTTTCTCAAAGTCCCCTGGCCTTGAACTCTTCCAGGGATGGGGCATCCACAACCTCTCTGGGAAACCTGTTCCAGTGCCTCACCACCCTCACAGTAAGGAGTTGCTGATCTAAACTTACTCTCAGTTTGAACCATTCTCTCTTGTCTTATCACTACATCCTTTTGTAAAGTTTCTCTCCATCTTTCTTGTAGGCTACCTTTAGGCACTGAAAGGCTGCAATTAGGTGATGCCAAAACCTTCTCTCGTCCAGATGGAACAATCTCATCTCTCTTACCCTTTCCTCATAGGACAGGTGCTCTATCCCTCCGACCATCTTTCTGGCTCTATTTCGACCTCACTCCAACAGGTCCATGTCTGTCTTGTGTCAGGGATCCCAGAGCAGTACTCACCAGTGTGGTTGTAATACTCTTTTGTATTCAAGTCTAAGTTAACTTCTAACCAATCATGTTACACCATGGATAAAAGAAAAGACACCACATATGTGAACTCAATGATTTTTTTTGTGTGTATGTGTGTGTAATTAACATCTCAAAAAATCTAACTAATATACAACAAATACTCACCATTTGTTCACTTAAAGAAACACTAGGAATTTAAGTACAAATTAATATAGAAAGCATTCACTAATATGCTGTAACTTGTACAGAAATCTGTCTAGTATCTGCTGCTTCCTCTGATGCTATTCTCTCTCACAGTGTCCCTCTAGTGTCACTGATCTGTAAGGGGTAACGCAGCAAGTCTTCAGTATGCCAAGGCCCTGACTAGGAGAGATATATGTTCATCTTGGTGTAATTTTTGTTTCCTTGACCTCGACTTACGCCTTCAGGTAGCTCCACTGAATGTGAGCATGGCCCTGCAGCCTCCCCAAGCTCAGCCCCCTCAGAGGCTCTTGCTTGTCAGACAGTGATTCCCTGGGTTTGTCAGACTCATCCCATGGAGGTACTGGCATAGTTCAGGCTCAGGCAGGGGAGGCAACAGACACTCGGCACTGAGATAGGAGCCGAAACCAGCCCAGCCCAGCTCTGGCCAAGGTGAGCCCTGAGCCTTGGGCACTGAAGTCTGTAACTGGCTTTTGAATCATAAATCATATATCTGATATCATAAAGAGATCTAGACAGCTCATACAGGCGCAAAAGGAAAAAAAGGTTAGAAATCCAAAGTTCCAAGATACACCAATGTCTCTTTGAATATCAAAACAGTCCTCCTTTTCCATTTGCTACTTATGCTACCAGGCCATCTATAACATGAACAATATATGACCCAACATATCAAGAAAAAAAATCCAGAAAAGATTAAAGAGTGCTAAGGAAATCAACCCATAAATAAACCCCGTTTATTTTTTCTGACTTGTTTTACCTAATATCTCAGCTCCTGGATCTTCAGTTTTATTAGGGACTGAACTGTAAAATCAAAATTAATGACACTTTGTGGAAAGTTTACCTATTCACCCAAACTTTCCTCTACTGTCAACAGAGACAGGTAAGTTACATCTGTACTGTACAGTAGAGATAGCAGCAGGAGGCAGATTCAACATTAGACTGCTGATCATCCATACTGCTTAAGCATTTGCATGTTCCCTGGATTATTTAAGCCATTCCCATTTGCTTTCCAAGATACTGCCGGGCATGATTTAGGTGTTAATGTATGCTAGGGATCATTTGCCATAGATGGTACAGATAATAATGCACTTTCTCTCCCTTACGAGGTCCTCTGACATTAGCCCAGTTGGCTTTGTATCTTCAAACACCCATTACATGATTCCACCCCACTCACCAGGGCTTGCCACAAAACCTTTCACTGTGAAAACATTCTTATGATGAACTGTAACATATCTCAGCTGTTTCTTGACTTTGAAATTAAGCCCCTCCTTCATACAGAGACACACATACACACAGAGAATTAGAATTAGATTTTCTTCTTTTGGCTGTAGAGATGCCATATGGGCTCTGAAGAAGCCTTGGGCCAAACACTGTACCGTGTGAATTCAGTGAGCCTGCGCCAGCTGGCCTCAGGTTCAGACAGTTGTCTCTGCTTAATTGTATTTAGCAATATGACATAATGCTTTGTTAAGATTTACCCCCAACTGACAAATAAGCACTAAACTACTTCTTACTCACTCCATCCAGAAATGGAAGGGTAAAAGTAAGAAAACAAATGTCTTCCAATAAGAGGAGTTTAATAATTGAGATAACAGTAATAATCATAACAACAATAATAGTTTAATGGAAAGGCAGAAAGAAAAAAAGGAAAAGAGAAGAGAGAGTTAAACCCAATAAAGACGAATGATAACAAATGAGGAACTGTTGCTCACCACCAATCAACACCTAGGCAGCCTCCAAACAACTTTCCCCCTGGATTATGTGCTGAGCCCATCATGGTTATGTTATATGGGTCAATTGAGGTCAGCTGTCCCATCTCTGGATCCTCCCAACCTTTTTGTGCACCTTCATCCTACTCATTGGCAGGGCATCATAAGTAGCAGAAGAGGGCTTGACTGTGTAAGCCCTGCCCAACATTATCAAAAACTTCCCTGTGCTATGTAAAATGTAGCTCTATACTCCTGTTCTGGCTCCTCCCAGACCAGCAAGAGGGGGCAGGGCCAAGACATTGTATTATTCAATACCATCCTAAATCATTGCAGGGGTGGGGGAAGGTGACCTCTCTCTTGGTTTGGAGAAGAAAGGCGTGGAGAAAGCCTGGTGGATGCAGCACTTGAGATACTCTGCCACCACTGTCTGCAGTTGTGCAGCATCAATTCTAGTTGGGTATTTTGCAAGTAAATCACCCACCCTTTGTGCACTTTTCTTATTAGTATTGCTGCTCTTTCCTTAATAGAGGAATTTGGTCTCCATCTGTTGTGGTAGTCACTCAGGGAAGGAGAGGTTGTACGTTGTGTGGAGTTACTGGGCTACAAACCCAACTCAGGTTGAGGAACAAAAATCCATCATTTATAAATAAGGAAATCAACCTGAAAGCTCTTTAACAATTTCAACAACCACATTTTTTTAAATATAGCTTTCTTGATCAACCATTTATGCCAAGCCTTCAAAATTCTAGCATTGTGCATCTAGTCTGTCATTTTGCTTTGTGTTTTGTATTATAAAGATAATATATTTTTTTTTAATATCAACAAGGCAAAATATATAAAACCTGCATTGGTACAATTGTTATGAATATTTTGATTAAATAAACAAATAATGCAAATGGTTAGCTATGATTATAAATAGAAAATTGTGAATATAAGGCATAGAAATATTAGTAGTGCTGTGTTTGGTATACGTAGCTGTAGAAACCTCACCAAGTACTTACTGGACCTATATGTTTCAGTCAAGAAACTACGGAGACCATTCTGCTCATCAGTTATGTTGCTTGGAAACCCACTACCCCTCCCATCTTTATTTTAATATCAATAATTTCAATCAGTGGATCTTAGTAAAAAATATTGTTTTAGGCTAAGAATATTGACAAAGTTATTAACTATTGGAACTAATCAATGTAAATGTTAAATTTAAGAGTGGGCATAGTATGTGTAGTACGTAAAAGAATTTGTGTAATAATGATTTAGCAGAAAAAGTATATAAAAGGGATGGGTAGTATTTGTTGAGTGGGATATATCTTGGAGGAGCTATCCCCCATCTTCCTGGCACCCCCAGTAAAGAAGTGTTTGCTTATTCCCATCAAATTGGTGTTGGATAAGTTTCTTTTGTCCCATTTAGTGATACAATAATTTGAAGTCTTTAAATTTTGCTTTCTTGCAACATTTGTTTTCATCTGTACATATGGAATTGGAGAGAATGAATAAAAACAAATTACTAATAACTTTCCTACATTTCAGATACATATTTTTTGTTTCAACTCTAAGAGTGGTCAAGTGTGATGGAATACTATTTACTGCTTTCCATATCTTTTTAGAATAGTCTACTTGAAAGAATATAAATGATCCAGAGAACAGAATTCATTAACTAGCTCTCAGCTTCACCATTAATCATGCACTTTATTTTAATTCTGATTTTGGTTAATCAATGACATATGCATTATTTTAATCAAATACTTGATTAAATTCTTTAATAAATACTTTTTCAAACTTCAATACTAATTGCAATGCAACTGTTGGAGCAGAGAATGAGATTATGGTCATTCAAGTGGTGTACACACAAGAAAATATTATCTTTTACTCTTTTGAATATTTCCATATATATACAGCAAATATTTTGGAAAAGTCACACATAGAATTCATTTTTACCTATCAGCCATCTTACTGGAAAGGCATTTGTTATAGTGTAAGATTGTTCTCTTTGTGATTTAAAATGATCACAGTAGCCTTACTTCAATTCAATGAGATGCCTTGTACATTCATATGTGCCAATATCATCTACACCTGATTATGTAAGACAACGCAGGATGCTTTTCCAAAAAGATAACTACTAATTAGTTAATTGTACTGCCTGAATTTTTCAGTAATTTGATAGGTGCTTATAGTTTGATCATCACTGACTACGGTAAATTTTGTGTCTCCATGATCCTGAATTTTTCACATTACAATGTTGCGGCTGGGCGTTACTTTTCCCAGCCCTGGTCGGGTCCCGAGCACCCAGCTTTGGCACCTTGGCTCCTCGTCAGGGTTGGTGCTGGCCACTACTTCCAGGCACTTCTGCAGCTGCACCCTGGGGTGGGCTGGCCGCGTGTTGCCGTTGGCACGAGGGAAGAAATGAAGAGGCAGGAGTTCGTCCAAATCCATCTGTGTGGTGGCTGGATGCTTTATTGGTTGCAAGAGCCGCGATGGAGAAGCCACAGCCGCTTCCAGCCTCGCTTGGACGAATCTGGCCCCGAGGCTGGGGAGCTGCAGGAGGATATAGGGGTGGGACAGGGGAGGACGGGAGCCCTCCACCCAATGAATGCAGACGCCATGGCGGTGATGTGGCCGCAGTGACCAATGGGGACACGACAGGGGTGGACACGGGGCTTCGGGGCCAGTGGGATCCCAGGAATGGGGTGACGAGCACGGAACTCCTGGGGTCAGACGGGGGAGTGGGCACAGGAGTGGCAGGGGAGAAAACCCTATGGCAGGCAGCCTGGGGCTAACTTCCATGGGGGGGGGGGGATAACACGGGGGATGCATGAGGATACATGGAACCGGTAAGCTAACAAAGACCAGAACCCCTAATCTGAACCCAAAACCCAGGATGCAACCCAATGTATTAAATGTTATGTAATTTAAATATTAATACATTACATTTACATTGAGCAGATGGTTTAAGAATAACATTTCACCATAGCTAAAATCTTATAAAAGTAATACACTTCTAGTTTAACACTAAGATACAGTCTGAGAATCAATCTGCAATCTATATTTATATATGTTTACAAACAATTTATAATATGACTGGAGCTCTGAAGACTCAGAACAATATAAACAATTGAGAAAAAAATGTATTTATAAATTTATAATAACTTTATAAATAACAATGAAGTTTTGATCTGTCTTTTACTTCAATGCCAGTGTTTATGCATATCTTTCTGGACTAATTTGTATTAGTTAATTAACAGGTCTTTTAATCACTGATCATATAATGGAAATCAGTGTAATTCCTTCATATTTAACCAGATTTCAGGAGAGCAGTAGGTGACCTAATTTCAGTTTAATGAGAGGCAGAAGCACAAAATAGACAGAGAAAAAACCCTGAAAAATCCCTCACTTTTATTTTGATCCTGAGGTAATACTTTTTCTTAGACAAGAATTTAGTTTTGTTTTTTTTTCCCCAGTTGTGGGAAAACCACCTGTCTCTAAGCATTTTCATCTGGCTTACTAGGTGGCTTCCTGTATTACTTTTGTTTGGGGTAAATTTTCTTCACAGTAGCAAGTATCCACATATCCTATGTGGATAAGTTGAGAGCTGGCAGCAGTGCAGATAATGTAGAGATGTTTTAGTTAATGGTAAGCAGTGCTTATACAGAGTAAAAGCCTTGTCTGTTCCTCATCCCACACAACCAGGAAGTAGATCTGGGGTGCACAAGAATTTGGGAGGGGACACAACCAGGGCTGCTGACCCCAAATGACTCTAGGGATAATCTAGAGCATATGGCATCATGCTTATCACGTTCAGGCTTATGGCATTTGTGCTCCCAAGTTACTGTTATGTGATAGAG
Organism: Vidua macroura; assembly: GCF_024509145.1. Lineage (NCBI taxonomy): Eukaryota > Metazoa > Chordata > Aves > Passeriformes > Viduidae > Vidua > Vidua macroura. The sequence continues at coordinate 56,565,400 of NC_071575.1, forward strand.
CCCTCCTTTCCTGGGGATGGCTGAGTACCTGTCTGTCCATGGAAATTGGTAGGAATTCCTTTTTCTGCTTTGCATATTTTCATGGCTTTTACTTTACCTATTGAACTATCTTTATCTCAGCCCATGAGTTTTCTCACTTTTACTGCTCGTGTTCCCTCTTCCAACCCGCAGCAGGTGAGTGATCGAGTAAGTGGCTGTGTTGGGCCTGGTTGCCAGCTGGGGTTAAATCACAACACTTTCTCATTCTACTCTGGCAGCCCACAATATAATTTGGAAATTAATTTCCTCTGACAATTAGGGGTTTCCAGAATGAGGTATTGTAGCAATATAATTTTTCACAAGAGCTTGCAATCAAGAATAGGTCCTGTTTTGTCAATATTTTTACTAATAAAAATAAAAATATGAGACCAACTATATAAAAGAATGCTTTTATAAGGAATCTAAGCTGATTCTTTGCCATTAACGTTTACATACCAGAGAACTGGAGATCAGTGTTTTTGCATTAGTTCTGGGTTTCTCTTCCTGAAATGTACCATTTCAAGTGTTTACCATTATGTGCAGATGTGGTTGCAAATTCATATAGTGTAAGTATATTGTTTTCCTAATCTTTGTTGCAAAAAGACAGAGCCTAGTTAAAAAAAAATTCTGTTTCTATAACTCACTGAAACGCCATAATTTCACTGTCAGCAAGAGCAATTCAGGATTGTCACATAGTGCTGATTTAGGGAAAATCATATCTCCACTGTAAATAAAGAAATGTTACACTTTTGCTATAGTTATTATTATTCAAAATACAATCAACATGTTTAAAGTCATATTTCAGAATAAAATATTTTTCTTGAATCTTATTTCAATAAATTATCATGGTCTTTTCTCTCACCTTTCAAAATCTGATTTATGACTTGATTCTTTAAATGTGTTCCTGAATGTCATTTAAAAGCCTGATGAAAGTGGTATTGTGAAACATAAGTGACTGTTTTATCCTTCAAATTTATAGTTGATGGGGTAAATACTGCTGATAATCTGCAGAAGGTTGCAGTAGAATACTGGAAACTACTAGAAGGACTAAATTTGGATGAAATTCTTAGAAGGAAAAAGATAGCAAGGACATGTAAGGTACAATAGAATCTTCTGTAGGTGCGGTGGGTTGAGCTTCGCTGGCTGGACTATGCCCATCCAGCTGTTCTCTCACTTTCCTTCTTCTATAGGATTGGGAGAAATAATGAGATCGAAAACTCCTGGGTTGAGATAAAGACAAGGAGGTGCTTACCCCTCACTGTCATGAGCAAAACAGACTGAATTTTATTCAGAGAAAATTTATTCAATTTATTGTCAGTTAAAATAAAGTTGAATACTGACAAAGACAAAATTAAACCCTCTCCCTATCCCTGCTTTTTTCCAGGCCAAGTACTTCATCCCAGACTCTTCTACCTCCCTCGTCAAGTGTCACAGAAGGTATGGGAAATGGGGGACTGTTGTCAGCCCATAACTGTTCCTTTCTGTTCTCATTAATTTTTTTCTGTGCTCCAACATGGTTCTTCCATGGGCTGCAATTACTTCATGCATATCCACCCACTTCATCATGGGGTCCTCCATGTGATCTGCTCCACTGTGCTGTCCTCCACAAACTGCAAGGAAATCCTTGATCTGGTGTCTGGAACATCACCTCACCTTCCGTCTTCTCTGGCCATAATGTTCACAGACACGCCTGTCTCACAGGTTTTCTCTCATTCTCACTGACTGCGTAGCATTTTGACCTTTCCTAAAAATGTTTTCACAGAGGCACCACCAGCTTGACTGATGGGCTCAGCTATGTCTTGTGATGGGTCCTGTGATGGCATAGTTGGGTGAACCAGCTCTGCCCAGCACAGGTAAGCCCTGGCCACCTCTTAGAGATGTCTTCAGTATCCCTGCTACCAATACCTGGATATGAACACCCAGTGAAATATGAATAACAAGTTAGACATTTCTTGTTTTCATGCTATCTAGAAAAGAGTTGTAGCAAAAAAATTCTTTGTGTCATAGATTTCTGTAGATAAGTGTCCTAGTTCAGGGCAAATTTAGGGAGGAAACTTCTGAAGTGGTCTTCTCTAAAAAACAGATTTCAGCAGCCCCTCCCCCAGTCAGTTCACGAGGAAAATCTCTGTTGCATCCTGGGATTGGGTTTTAGGAGTTCTTATTTGTGGTAGCTAGCCGAGTCCTGTGTACCCACGTGTCGTTCCCCCCTCCGCGGTTTTTGGCCCCATGCTGCCTGCCATTGGATTTCCCCCCCTCCACCGCTCCTGTGACCACTCCCCTGTCCAGCCCCAGGAACCCCCGTGTCCGCCTCCTCATCCCCACGATCCCACTCAGCCTGAGGCTCGGTGTCCGCCCCTGCGGGGTATGCTGGTTGGTCACTGTCCTACGTCATCATCACGGCACCTGCACGGATTGGGGGGCGGCGTCTGCCCTCCCTATCATATCCCCTATATCATCTTGCTCCCTCCAAGGTTCCGGCCCCATTTCCCCCACTTGGACTGGGAAGTGTGGGTCACTACCCCCCACCATAGCTCTCAGCAACAATAAAGCCTTCCTGCCTTCCTCGTGGGTGATCTGGACATTCCTTCACTCTTTACCTCGGACCTGTAGCATGGGCGACTGAACCTGGACCCCGACCCAAATGCCGGTGCCAGCGGCACGCGGGAGAGAAGCGGTGGACCCAGAAGTCCGGGGGGAGGTGGCGCCGGAGGGCATCGGAGCTGCCTCAGACCTGGGAAAGAGAGAATGCCGCAAATCTCCTTTGAGAAAAGTGGAAAAAACTGTTATTTAATAAACAAAGTACTCACAAACATGAAAAAATGAATAATATTAAACAACGAAACCCCTTTTTGTTCTGAAGAGATGGTGAATTCAGAGAGAATCCTTGTTGTGGGCTGTAGTTCGGCTCGCTCAGTCTCTTATCGCTCCCTCCTGAGCTGTAATGCCACATCCCACATCAATGGGCCACAGGTGCAAGCTCCCACTGTTTTTCTGGGTTTTCAGCCCAGGGCAGGTTTGAACAGTTCCAGGAAAAAGAAAAGCCACAGTCCCAGGAACTTGTCTGCCTCTGGTAACTACAAAAGCTAAAAGCAAAGGAGAGCTCTCTCCTGCTGTCCGTGCTGCAGACAGCACAGTCCATGAGAAGGAATGCTGGGGAGCATGCGCAGTTTCTGAAAACAAACTGCATGCTGCTTCTCCCGTGTTTTGCTCTCAGAACCAGTCCTAAAGGTGCAAAACTCAATATCCAGCATAAGCAGAACAGACGGTTGGGGATACAAGCATCATAAAGTCACCTTAAGACAAACAGGAGAGACACTTTGGTGTTTGCAAATATATGGTTCCGTACATTTAGGTCATTTGTAATGTCACAATATCACAAGGTAACATAGATGTTTGCTGGCAGAATTTCTGTAAACTTAGGGTCCAGTCCTTTGCTTTCTAGGGTATGTAAATGCCATGAAGAAAAGCAAAATAAAGCCTGTTTTGCAGAGCAAGAATAATTCAGTGTAAATACAAGTTTTGTGGGAACACAATGTGCATTATGTGGCAAAATATGGCAATTGGCTCCTTCTCACATCATGTTTTAAGTAACGTATTTCTTTTTGTTGCTGAGATGTGAAATACATATATATTTGGTGGTGGTTCTTTGTTTCCTAAAGAACTGATTTTTATCACAAAATCCAATAAAATCGGTATTATACTGGAGAAAATATTTTCTTTCCCTTGCTTTATTTTTGTCTCAGCAGTATTAAAGAGTGAATAGATGAAACTGTTATGAGAAGTGGTTAGCAGCATTGGACCTGATCTGGTGCACTAACTGGGTCAATTGCTGTTTTGTATCCCTTTGCTTCTTCTTTTCCCTTTAGTAAGCTTCCTATGCTTTCAGCATATTCCCATATGCTAAATGTTACTGTTTTACACATCTCCAAGTAAATAGAATGGCCTAGAAATAATAAGAATTCAATTTTTCTTGTAAAATGATAATTTAGCAAATATTCTAAAATGGTAACTTGTTTGTCCACCAAATTACTTGATGAAATATTTTACCTTGAGTTTAAATTAATCCAAGAGATCCAGAAACAGATGTAAGTGTAAAAAATATGTTTATTGCCTGCAGAAATGCAAAACATTCCTTCAACTATTTAAATAAAGAAGGGATGCAAATTTTTTTTCCCATTTTTTTTCCCCCATTAGCTTGAAGGATTTAATAGAAATGTATTTTAAGAGGCTTTGTTATCCTTGTATTGGTGGATTTTGTCTATCCATGATGACTGAAAGGTATTATAGGGCTCAATTATAATGGTGGTGTTTTCACTTCTGCATTCTGTACAAATTCCTGCTGACAAACTGGCTCTCCCTCCTCATGCTTTTGACTGTCTGGATAAAATCCAGTTTTATAAATCTGGTCTTACATCCATAAAGCAGTATTAGCATGTCTTAGCCCTCTAAGAATCAAGACCTATTTTGTACATATCAATCTTATTGTCAGTATCCAGACTGCCTTGGAAATTCCTTTGGACAAATTACATCTAATGAAGATGAAGACCATTGTATCCATCATTACCTTGGCAAGTCAGCTTTGGCAGAGAGAAAGAGGGTTGGTGGTTCTGGGAACTAGCATGCCTAGGCAGCTGTTGTAGGAGACAAAGATGCAGAAAGGAAGAGGAAAGGGCAGGAAGCTGTCAATATTCCAGGAACCTCGATCTTTGACAAAAGTGGTTGAGCCTGTGTTATGGACAGCTGATTCTGGGAGTTGACTAAAACCTTTTGAGTTTTTTAAAGCATACCATTTATCTCTAAAAACTCTTCTAAATTACCAAACCACAATATCTGAAATAAAGGAACTTATGCAAGATTCATCCAAAGAATTCTCAGGTAGAAACCTTACAATAATTATACTTAGATTAATAAAAAGTGATATTTTAGTGTTGGAAAAGAAAAATGGAACATACTCAAATAACACCACAGTTTTTAAAGGAAACCTAATTGATATCTATTTACTGTAAATCAATTTACATTACCTCATTTCATTAAGGGTCATAAGACATACTACTTATGATTATGCTAAATTATAATCAGACAACACCTGTAATTTATAGCTTCGTTACCTTCTTGGAAACTAGGTACACAAAATGTTGTTTTTTCTTCCCTAAGTACATATTGAAACAATTAGAAATAGTGGCAAATGGTCCATGCTTTAGTATTTTATTTAGCTATTACGTCATCTACTGTAGATTGTTCATTGTTGTAGTCAGGACAGTTTAATCACCTATCAGTGACGTATTTATTTTGCTTTGGGAACATCTCATTTGGTCCTTTCAATGAGATGGACTACAATGAAAAGTCTAGGCCTATTGGTAACCACCGAAAATTTGACAGCTGTGACACCAATGCTATAGCTTACTTCTCTATGAAACACAGTGCAACTGAAAAAAGACTACCATTTTTACTAGGTCTAGAACTAGAAAAATAATAAAAAAAAATCCTCTGCTCTTACAACTGCATTTATGTGCAGCGGCTATCTGCCACAACCTCAAAGAGTCGAGAAGTGCCAGCTAGCACTGCCTGTGAGAGGCCGGGTGGCTGCCACATCTGTGCGGGCACTCCAGGGGTGTGGCATCTGCCTCCCTGGTAATGCTGAGAGCTCAGCGTGGGTAACGCAGCTTTGGTAGATTCACACGCTGAGAGGAGACGAAGAGATGAGAGAAGGACACTTTGTTTGCAAGCTCTAAGAACTTTTATTCCCCCATGCGTGGTCGAAACAAAATGCTCTCAGTGCAGTGCAATGCAAATGCCAGAGAACAAAGAATGACAACAGATTAAATAGGTGGTGGGCGGACAGGGGTGGAAACCTGGCTCGCCCAATGGGGACAAACGATAGAGAGATGACATCAACTATAACAACCAATGGTAACATAACAGAGGTGGGTACAGTGTTCCGGGATGAATAGAAAGGCTAAGGTGGGGTGATTGATGCAGAACTTTCATGAAGAAGCAGGGAGCGGTTACAAGATTGACACTCAACAGGGAGTGACAACCCTTGACTGACAGAACCAAACAAGGAGAAAACAGGGAGAGATGAGGAGATTGATTGCTAACTGTGTATCTGAGTAGCAGGAACTTACAGGGCGAACCACTGTGAGGGGAAAAATAGGAGAGTACAAGGAACAAACCTAACTAACATTAATAAAACCCCTGACTAAATCAACCCAACCTACAACATTTATGTATCAATTTCTTTTTACCAGAATAATTTCTGCAGCTTGAACGTCACTGCATAAGTGATCAGATAAGTGATATTCCATCTATTTCTTGACAGTACTGGATTTGTTATCCTTTATCTCTCAAATTCCATTAAGAATTCCTACCATATAGGAATCCAACCACACGATTCTTCACAGCAAATACTCAAAAAATCTTGTATAACCTACTGTGCCTAATGAGGAAGAGTCAACATAGTTATTTTTGTAGGGTTGACCAACCTCAGAACGACTTCAATTCTACCAACATTAAAAGATAATTTTTAAGTTTCTAAGCAAAAGGGTTTACATCAGCATTCATGTCACACAGAAACATTTTCCTAAGACATGTCTATGCTCTTAAGTAATTTTACAGCCTTTATTTAATCACATTTCATACAGGTGTCTATCATGAAAAAGACAATGCAGTTTTAACAGTCAGGTAAAAAGAGGTGTTCAAGTTTCTATTTTTGTATCTTCTTCTTTCAAGGGCAGGTCTGATTTTGTTTTAGTGAGTTACTGAAAGTTGGCAATTTCCTTCACTTGTCAGCACCCAACTGATATTCATAATGCAAACAATTCTTTTCCTGTCAAGAGCAAGAAAGAAACAAGTCACCTTTGATTTTATGATAAAAATGAAACTTGTCACTCAACACTGGGAAAGAAATTAAGCACTGCTAACTTCAACATGTATGTATATTTATTTACATATTATAGAAGAGTGAAAGTACATTTCTTACCTAGTGAAATAAACAGCATTTTGATTCAAGATCTTGTTACCACAATAAAAAATGTTTTCAATTGAAAGACCTTATTTTAAACTCTGTTCATAAACATATTTTCCATTTCTGCATATTTCTTTTGGTGTGGGTGGAGTTTTGTTCTTGTGTCTAACTAGGCCTTTCAGAATTAATAAGAGTATCATGATCACACACTGAAATGTGTGTACTATAATCTTTCTACAATCACTACTGTAAATATTTTACTTCCACTGTGAGCAGAACTAAATAGCTACCCAAATAAGCAGAACATAGAGATTTCAAAGTGAGATTAAATGAGCTTAATTATTTTCTGTTACCTACAGAAATCTGATTAAAATAAATGTGAAAATAGGTACTCTTTTTTGATCAAGAATCAGACAAAGCAGAATTTGACTAGATTAATGCAAGTAACTTTTCCACTTTTAAAAAATATTTTCAAGGAAAGTTGCACTTGACACTTAAGGACGAGATGCTGCAATCAGTAACATCCCAATTAACTCTCCCATTTACCAGTATAAATCAAAGGTTTAGTAAATTTATTTCTAGAACTTTTTAAGTGGCAATAAACAGTTTATTTTTAGAGTCAGTGATCTGAGCAAAAGACTGAAAGGAGATATGAATCATATTTAGAGGTATGTGAGTGATTTTCAAGTTGAATTCAAACTTTATCTTCTTGAGTCTAAATTTCCAAATTTGTGAAAGAGTGTTAATGATATCACAAGAGTTTTTTGTAGTGTAATAACAAAAATTGATCATAATAACTTTTCTAGAGTATCAGAACAAGATATTAACTTCACCGTAATAATTTGGTGGAGTTCCAAGGGCATATTAAATGTGACCCACATTCTCAAAACAAATACTTTGATCTTGGGAAAAGAGTACAGGACTTTAAGATGGGGAATTTTGAACAAAAACTTTACATCTGTCCATTGCCTAGTCCCATGAGGATTCACCCAGAACCTATATGATATGGAATTTTTGCTAATGGTCTGGATTATAACAAGTATAACCTAGATATTATATTCATTACATAAGCTTCTGAGCTAATCCAGCCCATACAGTCAAAGAAAAAAAAAAAAAAAAAAAAAAAAAAAGAAAAGCTTAGAGTTTTAAGACAAAAATATTCTCTTTGGAGCAGAAGAAAAATATATTTAACAGTGACATGTACAGCTGCAAAAATTGGGCAGCAGTAATTGACTACCGGACTCATGATTGGAAGAGTTGTCTGCAAAGAAATTTTACAGAAAACAGTCAGGCTTCTACTGGATCACAAGCTGAGTCAACAGTTCTGTGAAAAAAGAAAGTACCTTAATGGGTTATATAAATGAGCATATAGAATCCACAGGACAGGATGTGCATCTTTGATAAACATACCTCAAACAAGACCCCTCTGGAGTACAGTACTCAGCCTGGACCAACTTTGCAGTGCAACTACACTACCATCTTTTGAATAGAAGACTTAGACTTCAGCCTTTTACAGGATAGAATAGCATATGTTTGACTTGCAGGTGTTGATTCAAGGGACAGAAAATAAGATCTTAATGCAGGGAATCTTCTGCTTGTTTTTCTCTTTCCCAAATCTATCTTTATTTCACACTGATAAACAAATATGTAAGAAAATATAATACTTCCATAGCATATCAGTCATGCAAGATAATTTTCCTAACATGCTTTGAAAATACAGCTCCTGTGGTAATCAGAATCTATTCTTATTCTCTTCTTGTACTCAGATATTTCTAGGAAAGAAATCTGCAAAACCCCAACAAATTTCTGTTCATATCTCCTCTCAGTTTTCTCTGCCTCTAAGACTGCTTTCTTAGTGCCTCTAGGTCTAGAGCATAAATCCTATTTCTCTATAGCAAACCTTTCTACTCTACCCAGTTAGGGATGGTTTACAGCAGAGGAGGCACTGAATCATTGCAGTTCTTTCCAACGAAGATTCACAAATGTTAACAAGTCTGTCTCCCAGGTTGTTCTTGGAGGATTTGATTATAAAATACTGTGTTATTTTGCCACCAAATCCTAAAAATAATACTAGGAAGTACTAAAAGCTCAGGAGAGTAAGTTTGCATTTCATACATGTTAATCAGTAAAAGTCAGAAGTGTGTAATTCAGATGAGGAATTGTGATGATGATTGCTTGTAGAGGAGATGGACTTACTAATGGTTGTTGGAAGTTCACATTACTAGATTAAAAGAAAAGAGGTGATTAGGAAGAACAAAAAGAGATAATGGATTTCTCAAAGAAGAAATACAACATAATCACCTCAAAAGTAACATAAATACTTGATCAACATAAACACCTGCAACCGTTCTTTGATATATGTTATTTGTTCATGTTCTTTGGAACTGAGGAATGGATTGATCTGCGAATTAAAGTAAAAGAAATTGTAATTTTTAATATTGTAGTGATTAGCAAGCCTTGTAAACTCCTTATCTTAGTTCAACATTCATACAAGGATCATGGAAATCAGCCCCACCAGACATATGAGTTGTAAGTGACTGTTGCACGCAGGTCTACAGTGCAAGGATAATCATGATAGATGTAAGACAATGCCACTAAGTATTGCTGTGACGCAAGTGATTGTATTCTATTTTATTGAGGGCTCAGGGAATACAAAGACACTCTGTCTTTTGAACACATATCAAAAGCAAAAAGGTAGTTGGCAACTTCATCAGTCACTTCATTTTGAAATATCATGGCCACATTCCTTCACTCCATCCTCCTCAGCTTCACATCTCTACTCCTGAAACTCCTGGTGAAAAAACACTATAGAAAGAAAACTCTGTGAACACAAGCCTACATGGCCAGATCTATTCCAATAGACTAGACACTTTTTGCAGGAAAATTTGTGAGACTTCCCATTGGCTTCTCATAGATGTGTGTTGCACCTCTCATGTGACCATCTAAACATCTTGGCCTCCTTTTCTCAGTGTGGAAAGAAATTAACCTCACTACCCTGTCTGTACTGTAAACTCATTCACTCCATGTATCTTTGAGCGTCTTTGGCTGATTTAATATAAGTTCTGTTTTCCCTTCTGCTCTGTCACTGAACTTGCAGAAAAAATATGGTATGTTGCTAATAGGACTGGCAGTCCCTGGATGCCCCTGATGATCAGTACTGTGCACATAATCCCCTGCCAACAACTTTTTGTCAGTCCAGTATTTTTTGGAGTTCAAGTATTGCTAAATACTTAATAAAATCTATGTCTTTCTAATCTATGTCTTTCTAAGTCTTCTAAGCAGAATGCTGTAATGGAAGAGTTCACTAATTGGGAGGGGAAAGCTTGCTTTCAATGCATGCAATACAATTACTTTGTCTCTGCAGACATGTGCATTATATAATATTCCCCTTGCCTCTACTATGATAGACTTCTCTTTTACTTACCACTTTGCATAAATAGAATGAATGCATATTTCATACTAACCAATAGATATCTTTATACATCACATCTACATCTAGAGATTTCTGCCTCAAGACGTGCTTAAACAAGAAGTAATTAGTTTAGAATATTAGCAAGAAAATTTCTTCAATGCAAATTCTGTAAATAAATTTTTCAGCTACTGGCTTCTCTCAGCAAGTAATAGAAAACATCTAACAATGTCATCTGGGAAATTAATACATCTGGAAAAACTGTAGAGTGAACTGATATATGGTTCTAACATTAACATGCACAGATGATTTCTCTCCCAGTATAGAACCTTTGTATTGTTTCTGTTGCACTACTTGTTCCTATCATAAAGCACAGAAGAAGTCTCTCTTGGTTTGAAATTTGAATAAATAGGGATAAAAATTATCTCTTTTTTTTGGAAAGTTGAGTAGTATCTCTTCCCTAACTTAGGGAAAAATATGTGCAATAATGATGAATTTACTTTATTGTCAACTAAATCAGATTTGATTTCCGATAGCTAGCACTATTCCATATTCAAGATTGATTAACTGATTTCTATAACTTTACATCCAGATACCCTTCTAAACCAAACACATTTCTAAAAGAAATTCCACCATTGTGGTCCCAATTCTCTAAATACTGAGACAAATTTTCCCATACTGCATAATGCATGCACAGACACACTTTCAGTGTATATCACAGGAGAGAATATAGAGTGGAAAAATTAAACACCCTTCGGATAAAAACCATAGGACATATAATTGATGGGTACTTATTTTTACAAATCCTAGACTTTCAACATAGCAAAAAAAAGTATAAAGGCATTCTATTTTTTTAGTGGGAGGGTGATCTTATGATTGAACAATACATGTAAAACTGATGGTTATGCATAAAAATGTGTTTTCTTATTAATTTTCAGGTATTAACCTATAATTTTGCAAGTATTCTGTTGTGATTTTAAGCCCAGCTGGAGATGAAACACCACACAGCTTCTCATTAACTCTTCTTCTCTTCCCCTCTGCTCCTGTGGAATGGGGAGGAAAATCAAAATAAAGCTTGAATGTTGAGATAAGAACAGTTTAATAATTGAAAATATAGTAAAATATAATAATAATTATAAATAACAATAATAATAATAATAACAATAATAATAGTAAAAGAGAAATATGCACAATGGAACTGCTCACCATGCACTGACAGATTCCAGGTCTGCCTTCCTGAACCCAGATTGGCCCCTTCTTCTGGGTAACTCTTCCCCAGTTTATATACTGGGCATGATGCTCTATGTCTCTGTGTTCTGTCTTTGGTCAGTTTGAGTCACCTGTCCCAGCTGTGCTCCCTCTCAGTTTCTTTTGCCTACTTCCTTACTGGCAGAGCATGAGACAAGGAAAGGAATGGTCCTTGACTTAGGAAAAACATAACTTAAAAAAACCCCAAAATATCACCCTGTTATCAACACCATTCTAATTCCAAATCCAACACTGTAACAAATACTGAGAAGAAATAAACTCTACCCTAGCTGAAACCATGACATATTCTTAATTTTCTATGTAATGATGTGTTATTCATCTTAGCTGGATCAATGCTGTAAAACTACTTACTCTGAGTCAACTTTAACCACCCCTTGATAGAGTGAGAGAAATTCAGCTCTGATGAAAGTTGGTGCAATTCCAATGACTTATCTTGATTTATGCCCACTTGAGATGAATTTGGTCAACTCACTTATACATGGGTTGAATAAATGACTTCATCACATCAAGCTATTGGAAATAAAAGCATTTTGCTAATGTAAGTCTGATTCTGTGAACACTTACAGTTATGTGTATGATTCAGTAAAGCTGGTTTTGTGGATAGACTGGTACAACAGCTATAAATCATTCAAAAGGAAACAAAATAAAAATGAAAAGCCAGGAAACCAAAATCATACTTTATCTCACATCTTTAAAAGCTGTCTGTAGTCTTGGAAATATAAAGCTCTGATGAATGCTTACCATGGCATGATCCATATCAGCAATGCAACACTCCTCACTCCATGAATATTTATGTTTTATTTCACTGGAATGCTTTGAGAATTTCTTCTCAGTTTCTCAGTCTCAATAGAAATTTACGTGTTCCTTCACATTAATTTGATCCTAAGCAAGATAATAAGATCACTAATAGTAATTGTAAAACCTTAACATGAGCTATGTCTTTTTCCTTTCTTTTCCTCAAGCTGCTCAGCTTAATGAAAAATAAACAAGAGCTTTAAACCAAACAAGTAGAACAGTGCTGTTGTATTACTTTTTCATTTTTATTTTTCATAATACCTTATATACTCTAGTTAAAACAGAAAACTGAAGTGAATGAAAACAACCCACTATCACAGGTCTCACACAGATGTGGAGAAGTTGCAGGCTATGCTGTTTCTATAGCATCATCTGAAAGCACTATATTAATAAAGAGACAAGCAACATGTTATGTGTAAGTATTATAGAAGAATCATTTAGGACTTGGTCAAGCTTGATGCAAAATAGAGATCATCACAAGTGATCTCATTTCCTCAGGGCCCTTGAAAGTCTATATTGAGTGAACAATTCCAAACGCACTATTGATGGAAAAATGTCTGTTTCTCTCATTTTTCCCTATTAAGAAAAAAAATTGAGGGCTGGATAGATCTTTCTGTTTCACCTTTCAATGACTAGTTAAATGGTTTTAATGCCTAATCACCATGAAAAATTGCCTATATTTCTGTCAGTAACAGTACACACATTGCACATTAATACAGAAGCAAAACTTATGCCTACTAATATACATCTCCCAGTAAGTTCTCGATTAACTCATAACAGTGATGTACAGTACAGGTCTCATTAGAAGCTCTCCAGAGTAAATTCTCCAAGGTCTTGAAGTTCAGCTGCTTGAAAGGAACTAAAGGACTTCATTGTCATTGAAATCACAATGAAATAAGGAATATTAATTAGTGTATTTTACAAAGTTACTTGTTTACAGTTTCCTGGTTTGGGTATCCCTTTCTTATATGCTTTGTAATCATTTGCATAACAAATTTCAATTTGTAATGGAGACTTACCAGTGAAATATTGACTAATATTTTCAACCTAATGCATTTTCCCCTATTTCTCTGCTGGTACTCAAAGTGTATCCTTTATCTTTCACTAGCCCTTACAGTAAGATCATAATCTGTGTCCAATATTTTCACTGTGTCTTATTTCATCATTTTACCTCTGACCAACTTTTCCTGTTGACTGATAGTCCTGCTTTCAGTGTTTTGGAGACACAATCACAGATACACAAAGGTATTTGGGGAGAGAAAAAAAATAATACTCTCATTTGGGAGCTCTGATAAAACAGATCAGCAAGACTAGTGTTAGTGTAGTATTTATCTCAGAAACTGTAGGATCAGAGAAGCCTGGAGACCTCAGTGATCTAAGAAGTGTCCTACCAGTAGATAGGGCAGACACTGTTGAAGCAAGTAGGACTTTCAAAATTTCTTACTTAGACGATATAGAGATACATGTGAAAAAAAGAATAAAGATGTCAGAGAAACTCAAAATACAAAGCAAGTTGTGTGAGCTGATCCCAATATATAGTTTATTCAGACCTAGGAAGTTCTATCTCATTAGGAACTTGACACACATTTTGAAAAGGCAGTTAAAAGCAGTTACCATCCAAAGCTTTGAGGATTGCAAGTAGATTTCTTCAGTTAGCAATTTAAATCTTCAATGTATTTAGCTCCCCTTTTTTTTCAACTGGAATTTCCACGCAGTAATCCCAAATACACATACTATCTATGCAGGCAGAAACACTTCAGTGCATAATCAGGCATCTTTATCAAAGATCTGCACATGCAAGACATTTAATGAATATTTAATACACACATATGTCAATCTTATGCTTCCCAAAACCATCAAATTTTCTCTTTCTGTGTGGTATAGTGCATTTGCACAAACTTTTGCTTGAAACTAACTCAGGTTTGTAAGCCATTCTCCTGCAAGAATCCTGAGCATGATTTTAAAACAATACCTCCAAGCACCTTCAGATGATCAAATCTTACACTCTTCATGGTTTATTTAATGGTACTGGACTTGAATGTCATGAAAATATGAAGCCTGGAAGAATGGAAAATTCGTGGTGCCTGATATACAGCTGAAAGAAATCCACATTTTCAGTTGACTGCTGCACAGAAAAGCTTAACTTTGCGTAGAAAAATAAAGTATGTGAGAAAGGATGAAGGAAAGAAACCATAACAGATGGTTAATATGGGAGAGATAGAAAGAGAATCAGATGGGAAAGAATTAGTTTTACTTCAGATCAAAAAATAAGTCCAAATATTTATATAAAGCCCCAAAAATACCACTTTTCAGGCTATGGATTTAAGTACTTTCTTCAGCAGTTCCAAAACAGATACTTTTTTCAAGTACTGAAGAACACTGGTAAAAATTATTTCAACTTCCAAAGCAGTCTTCTTTAGATTATGTTGAATAAAGAAAATGTTTCCAGCAATAAAGGCCTGATTAAAATCAGATTTAAATCAGATTAAAATTAAGTATATGTGAAATTATAACTCACTATAATCTGAGTTTATATATACAAGAGAAGTGATAAAAAAGTAAGCCTTTTTCAGGCATTTTCACTGTGTATGTCTATATAAACAAGAAGAGCTTTTTATAAAAATGTCACAAGTGCAACCTATTCCCCTTTAAATGTAGCATCTCAAATGGAAAAATATTTTCAATATAAAACTGTGTAATTTTTTTTTTTCAGAAAAAAATGCATGAGAGAAAATACCAGGAAAAAAAACTAATTACTGAGTTCTCAGAAATATAAAGAATATCTGAGTGGGCATGGGGAAAATTGCTGCATAATTTCTAACAAACACTCTTTTTTCTCATTTGTTTCAGAAATAGTTCGAATGAAGTCACAAGATATTCTATGAGGAAACCAATCTTGTCTTCTTCACCTTTTCTGAGATTAAGAAGGCTTAAGCTTATTTGTAGATCTCCAACTGCCAGATAACCTTGAGCAAACTATTTGTCATTTTCTGCTTCAGGTTTTTTCCCTTAATAAAATGGAGGAAATCATAATGACCTTCTAGTACCTTATGTAGAATATTCACTCTTAAAACAGCTGCTTCTTCTTTGTAATTAAATGCCAGGTAGATTCTCTTTTATCAAGAAGTGTTGTGGGGTAACTTTTGATTGAGAAGGGCAATATGACTTCAGTGCCAGGCAGAAAATATTTACTGCTGACTCAAGCAAACCAGGCATAATACTTTAAATGACACCTTATAAAAGATCTGAATTTCAGATCTGTCATAGAACTGTGTGGTTATATGCTGGGACGGTGCTTGATATAATTTCACCTTCGCTTTTCAAAAACGTGACCAATTAAACAAGACATCTCACTGTTTGGAAATATTGTCCCTTTTTATGAATGGCCACTCTGCTGAGATTTATCCATAGAGAATTGTAAAAGCAGTACTTGAATGCTCAAATATCCAGGCAAAATTTATTAAAGAACATAATCCCAGTGCATCATCAATTGTCTTTTTATGATTTTGTTTACAATAGCTTTACAAATCTTGAAAGGGGCTGCTAAAGAGACGTATTTATGAAGAGTGAGGGACCGGTAAGTCAGACAACATTTATCATATCCATGGTGAGAATGCTAGTCTGAGACCATGCTACGATCCAAGGAGACAAGGAGGCCAGGTCAGTGATGCCGCATCAGGGATAATGGGTGCAGTGCCAGCCACACAAAGACATAGGGCAAGGGCCTGAGCTTACATGAAGTCGTGGAGCGAGGGGACAGAGACCCCAGATGAACCTCCCACAGTGCTTTCTCACTGATATACTTGTCTATGTGTTTTCACAGCAGACTCAGCCCAGGTAATACAAATATGAAAAACATTTCAGCAAACTGAACATACCATACATTTATCTATGGTATCATATGGTATCATGTATCATACATTAAAACTATGGGGTTTAACAGTGTGAGCAGTAGTGAAGTGGGTTAAAAAGGGACTGAACAGTTGTGCCGAGATGATCACTGGCATAATTTCTAGTGCAAGACCAGTAACTAGTAGTGTATTTCATGGGTAAATACTGACTCGGGAGTCAATACACTACACAGAAGTTTCTGTCTGAACATCAGAAAATACTTTTTTTTTTTTTTACTGTGAGAGTGACTGGCATAGATTGCACAGTGAGGTTGTGGACTAGATGGTTTAAATAAGATTTCCATTTAATTTGGTGCAGCAAGTCTCCTTGCAGATAAGAATGAGCTGCAAATGAACATGGCTCTTTCCCACTGTTAGGCCCCAAAACATCACTTGACAAGACACTTAAAACGATTTATGATTGCTCATGTACTCTGAGTTAGACACATGGCCAAAATACTAATGAGATATTCTCAAGGGATCAAACCAACAAAAATCTTCACTGGAAAGTTCAGAAAATCAGAGAACTGTGAGAAAAAGCTTAGAGCAGCATTCAGTCAGCGTAAAACATTTCTCAAAGCACTAACTTAACCCATTCAACTCAGCAAACTGCATTGTCTTCCCCTGGGTCCCGGGCGGCTCCAGAGCCTGGCAAGGGTGCTGCTTCTCTCTGGGACCGGCGGCTGCCACTTGCTCCCAGCCGCCGCTTCCGCGATGCGCCAGTCAGGGCTGGCCGGGCTCTGTCACCTGCGCGAGGATACAAGGCAAAGAGGGAAGGAATTGTCCTCGTGGAAGGCAGGAAGGCTTTAATGGCCGCAGTGAGCTGTGGCGGAGAAGCTGCGACCCGTGCTTCCAATGTCTGCATGGAGGAAATGGCAGCGGGACCGGGAAGGCGTGAGGTTTTATCATGGGCAGGGCAAGGGGAGCAGGAGCCACCCCCGCCCAATTGGGACAGGCGCCGTGGCAATGACGGGGACCACAGCGCCCAATGGGGACATAGCGGGGGAGGACCCTGGGCTCCAGGGCGAATGGGGTGGCGGGATCCAGGTGACAGACACCAAATGCTCCAGACTGGACAGGGAGTGGTTACAGGAGTGATGGGGGGAAGCTCCAATAGTAAGAGACTCGGAGCTGACCACCGCGGTGGGTGGGTGGGGGGGGAGACGCGGGAGGTGCACAGAGGTACACAGAACTCGGCTAACTAACATAGATCAGAACCCCTAATCTGAACTCATACCCAGGACACAACAGCAAACTCTAAGGCTGTTTGATTTTAAGTTACTCAAAAATTCCAAGAATTGGGAATTAGAAGAAGAGGAAAGACAAAAGAGAGAAAACATATGAAAAAGAACAAACATTGCTACTTCTCCTGGTTCCAGCGCTGTTCAGCTGGTAGAGATTTCAAATGAGGGTAGAGTCAATACATGTGGTTGTTGCATGTTCCTCTTTAAATACCTCTTGGCCTGCCCCCAGGTTATACTTCAGGTTATTTGGCCACTCAAGAGCTGTGTTAGAGGCTCAGGGGGCAGGTGTGGGGTATCAGCTCTGCTGTGCCAGGGTTTGGCAGCCCCTGCCATTCTGGGATCTTGGCTGTGAGGGGTGTGGTGTACAGGGCAGTGCTTCTTTTCACCAGGGCAATGCCTGACCTTCCCTTACCCCACACACATGCCTCTGAAATGTGGTGAGCCAACGGCCCCTCCAGTGTCACACACCTACAAATATTTCCTTACATATTCCCTTACATATTCTCTTTCAGTGAAGGTGAATTGGACTGTGCATGCTGTCACACTTTGATTCTGCAGGGGAAGAATTTAGCAACCAAAAAGTCAATCTCTGGGACATCAGTTTAAAAAAGTCCCTTTAGTAGAGGGTTTCTGTAAATAGTGAAGCAAGCAAATATTCGTGAACTTTACATTTATTCTTGCATCAGATATTTTTTAATCTCATATGGTGCATACACACTTTAGTAAAGACTGAATTATATCTTCCCTACACTGGATGTTGATAACATTTGCTGATGGTTGGCCCAGTCTCAATCACACTATCTTGGTTTTCAATAAAGTATTCAGAGAGTGCAATTACTATTCAGATTTACTAAGAATGAATTATTATAAGGCTGATAGTATCTAGTAAGTACAAGTACTTCCCCTGAAATGAATGTTAAGTATAATGGTGACATATTTCTTAACATAGATGGCAGTAAGCCAGTTATTAAAGCATAACAATTTACATCTAAGTCAGCTGAGGCACGTAACTGAGCAAAAGCTGCTAGCCTATAATATAAAAAATTAAGTGGTTGTTTTACTTTATGAAACAGGTTGCTCACTTGACATGGCATAACTTTCTGCTTCTTTCTGCTTCTTCTGCTTCTTACTATCCTTCCAATTTTAAATCTCTTTTTAAAAATAATACTTACAAACTGAACATTAGTAACATGATAGGCACTGGTAAAACAAAGAACTTGACACACATACCTCCTATCTTCTTACCTATGGGAGGATACAATTCTTACCTTCTTCTTTCCAAGGAGAATAGTCATATGACAATCTAATTTATACAACCAAACAGATTCAATGTAAGCCATTTTTTTTTTCAGTCATATAGATCAGTTTAGGGTTAGAGGATATAATATCTCTAAATGTTAGAGTTCAAGACTAGTAATGAAAAGTAATAAAATCTCCTTAATATTGTGTCAAGTGTCAACAACCTCAGCATCTGAATGCATTTTGTCCTTCGTTACAAAAGATTCAGCACAAAAACACCTCAGTTGAATACAATCATCTGATAGAAAATACTTAAATGGCAACACAGAACATCTTGCAATAATTCATATGACTCATCTTCAGCTTTTTCTCTTTACTTAAGCAGTTTGAATTTGGACTTTCCTTGTGAGTTGGATCCTTACAATGCCCAGACAAATTTCATCAGGTAAACTGGAAAAAATGCATTTGCTTGCATGTCACCTTCTGTCAAGAAATGGCAAGGAATTTAATTTCACCATTATGTCAACTTTTCTTAGCTCTTTCTGATCAATGTCCAAGGCTATGACAAGTGCCTTATCCAAGTTCAGAAATAAACACAGAAATAAAATAGAACCTTTTATCTGAAATTTTCAGTGTTTGAAAGAGTTATTAGAAAGGGAAATAGTAATTATGTGTTTTCTTTTTCAATTCCTACAAAAGATATAGAAGGTTTTGCACTAAAGAGACCATCAAAATGACCAAATTATAATTCTGTCATGGGTCTGAGTTTACATATTTGGTTAAATTTATGAACACACTAGAAAACAAGCATATAGAGACATCAAGGAGAACCTCAATTTTTCTTTATCCATAGTCACTTGAATTAATAATATTTCTAATTTGAAAACTGAAGATAATGTATATTTTGCACTATATATGAAATTTTGGCATGCTAGGATGTATTGTCATGTTCATGTGTAGCTGTGGTTGACATTAGAACTACAATAGTAATAAGATTACACTATTATAGCATTGGCATGCTTTTCTTTCACAAAGAAATCTTGACTGGGTAGATCTGGAAGATGTTTGAATTTGACTGTTTTTTATACATTTATTGTACTAATTATTAATATGATTATGCAGGAGATTAACATACTTAGGATGGATCAGAGGAGCTGCAAAACACCAGTGGTCTGTGCAGGGATGCTGAGTTTAGCTCATACAGGATTGTACAGGATTGTGATCAAAGAAGATGTAGCAAATGTGATATGTTCAGAACATGCGGAATTCCCTGTATATGCTCTATAGAATGCACACAGACTTCCTTGTGTCTGTGAAATCCCTGTCTTCACATTAAATGAACACATACATTTCTGAGTTAAATCTATGATAGAGAGCACGAGTTTCAGCATGAAACACTAAAGCAGGATGTGAATTGTATGTATTTTTCTCCACTAGCTATGGATACAGGAATAGGGTTTTTTCCTAGTAGTACTACAACATAAAAACTACTGCAGTCATTCATACCGGGATGAGTTCAATCCTTCCTCCCTTTCACTACAAAAATGTATGATTTCAGCAGACAAGAGAAAATTCTAAGAAAGGCATTCCACTCCGTCCTATCGTCTCTTCCAACAGTCTCTGAGAATTGTTTTCTTGAACCTGCTCTGCTGCTGAACCTGACAAGCATCAGGTGGCCACAATTTGTTTAGGTGGTAAAATAAAAGGTGTATAGTGGTTTTTAATTGTGCTGTTGTCTTTTATGTCAGAATTGGAAATGCCTCCTTATTCCTGTGTATGAGCAAATCAGGAAAAAAATAGGACACTTAGACTTGTCTTTAAATGATGTGGAGTCTGTCTTCATTGAGTAAATATTCAAGGTGTTGAAATAAGCATTTCTGTAGTCTTGTGGCAAGCAACACAAAGCCAGGTTGCTCTTTTTCAGATTTTGTTTATTAATTTCACCAAAGTTTCTATTGAAGTCGAAACCGAAAAAGGAAGGTCTTAAAAGGCCAACCTGATAAATAAAAAAATTGGAAATTTTGCTTACATAAACATCAATTATGGCATGATTTGTGATCAATCTAACCAGTTTGGGAAAAAAAATCATTAACCCATAAAAACATTATATTATCACAACACAGAGAGGAAAAATATGTTCTCTCTGTCTCTTCTGCTAGATTTTCCTTTTATATGCCAGAATTTATACTTGTTTGTTTTGCTGCTTGCTTTTTCATAATTCAGAAACACTTTTGTTTCATTTTTGAGAAAAGAATAAGGATATCATGGTGACAAGAATCCTTATTGAACCTGAGATAGGCAGATAGGAACAAAAGGGCAAAATTGTTTAGACTACAATAGTAGCGTAAGAGAACTGAGTAGTTCTGCTAAAAATTTTATTTACTCCTTAAAAAATGCTGTTTAGACATGATTACAATTAGTTACTCAGCCACTATAAAAAAATCTTCTGTACCTATCTTACATATGGGATCTAGAAAAAACACAGCAGAGACCCTTGAACTATCCTGCTATCCTATGCCCTTCAGTAAAACTAAGCCTCTAATTTTGTTCTCTTTAAAAGTCATCAATCTAGATAGGAATAAAAGCTTCCTCCATTTGGCATTCCATAATATATGCATGAAATGAAAATAAAAACAAACATTAAAAAAAAAATCCCAAAGATACACAATTTTCCTGCCCAGACCCCAAATCTGCACTCACTGCACCAGAGGATTCATCAGGATCCTATGTCCCTTGTTATCTTCATGTCACAGCCATACATATAGAGCTGTTTTCTGTAAATACCTATTTTATGCCTTCTATTGGTGTAAGTTTGCATGCAAATTCAACATCATGTCATTTAATTATAAGAACTAGGGTAATAAGTGTGAAGACAAATATTTCACAGGCCTAATCAGGAATTATCCTTTTAAATCACTATTATCTGTTGAGAAATATGCACAGCAATCAATAGCAGGCAAAGCCATCTAAAAGATAATTAGAATTGTGCAGATGAAAGCATGCCCATTTTAGATGCTGACATTATGTCAAAGATGTCCAGTTAGAAAATTATATTGGGTTTTCTGCAGAGATTATTTGATTTCTTTTGATGCTGGGCAAAATATAACATTCTTTGTGATACTTCATACTTTTTATAAAAACTTCTGAACATTTCCTTATACAGAAATTTTGATGTGGATTTTTTTTTCTGTTAGTAATAGTAACACAGTTCATCATAAAGAGAAATATCATGCTACTAACAGAAAGAAATAATAAACATAAAAACTGATTGACTACAATACTGTGACTTTTTCTTCTGTGCTGCAAAATAAGCACAATTACATTTGTAAAAGATTTTTTCCAGGATCCCAATATTTATTTCCAGAATTATATAATGAATCAATTAATTATATTTACCGTCATTTGCAGACTGTGTTTCCCTAATATTTAAAAGCAAATAAAGGGAAGAAAATAAATATTTGCAAATAACTCTTCTAGGATAAGAAATAATGAAAGAAGAAAACCAGAAATATTTCAGAAGACAAACAGTACACTAATAAAGAATTACTGAGACAAAAAAAAATAGTGTATCATTTAATTGCTTCTCTGATAAATGTATAAATAAATGAGCCTTTCAGACAAAAAAAATGAATATGAATTCTAGTTAATATACTTAATTATAAGATATTTTCTCTTATATATTGATCCCAACTTAAGAAACTTGAAGGGAAATACACTGATTTGACTATACAAAAATATTGTGTTGAAAGTCTTCCCAGATCTTGGGCTGAAAAAGGCTGTTCAAAAAATTCGGTGTTTCAATTTAGAAGAAAATTTTTAGAAGAAAATTAAGAACTATACACCAGCAAAAATTTTGTAGAAATATTATGGATCCAGACAAATTAAGCAGAGATTTTTAAAGGAAACTACAAATATCAAGGAAATTTTTCTTTTGTAGGTCAGATTGCAAGCATCTTAAATATTACAGTTTCACCAACACAATGTTTACATAATGGGGAAGATGTGTACAATGCATTCTTTGACAGTAACTACATTATTAGTAGGCTAATTATCTTGTGAAAAAAATCAAGCAAAATCAAGAAATTAAAGAACAGGCAAAGAACATGTTAAAACTTGCTCTGATAATTGCTGATGTTCTGATCTAACGTGGTACTTTGTGCATTAAAAAATGTAACTATTTGTAGTGATAAAAGGAAGAATGTATAAAAATGTTAATGTATCAAGGGAGCTCCAATACTTTAATACTTGCTTTCTTAATAGCATAGGTTGATCTGTTTTTAAAAAGTTTTTGTTTCATGTAAATCTGCAGGAGATAGAAGTTCAAAACTTAAAATTTGAGTTAGGTGTATTAAAAAGGAAAAATTCTCAGAGAAATTGCCATAAGACTTTGTTTCATATAATGCAACCCTTTCTTTGTAAAATGTCACAAAGGAAAGCTTCAGGATCATGACCATTTATTTATTCCTTTCTAAATAAAAATACTAGTGTAATCTCCTAGTGTATACGAGATTTGTGCAGTCTTGGGGGCTGACAACATATACTGGTGAAACTACTTTGGTTTTGGTTCAGAAGGTAAATTTTTCAAGACAATTCTACAAAGAATTGCTTATTTTGCATGAGAAAGCATTTTGGGTAAGACTAAAGGTAATAGTAAGAGAAAGACAAGTGAAATCTTTGAAAGTAGAGAAGGTAGACGAGAAAGGCACCTAAAACACTGAAAAAACAAAACTCTTCTAAAAATGAATCCTGTAGTCTGAAATGCTCCTGATAAATTCTAATGGACTACTTAGTGGCTTAGAATTAGTTTCTAGCTTCACTGGATCAAAATAAAACCTTCACCACTGAGCCACAGGCTATCAAATTGTTTCCTGCAAGTGTTACCAATTCTCCTGAGCCTAAATATACCCATTTATTCATATCCACAGGCACACACAACAAGTAAAGCTAACCCTTGTTCTATTTCCCTTACATAGATCTTATTTGCTGCAAAGCAGGAAAGAGAATGAGGATGAAAATGGGTAAAAGCAACAATGAAATTCTATCAAATTATTTCTGGACTCTCAGCAGAAGCTATCAAACACTAATCCTACAGGATGTGTTTCTATATCAGATTGCAACACCTTGAATTTAGATGTTTTGTTCTCAGATTATATCTAAATGAAACAGATTTCAAAAAGCTAATGTGCATTTCATAAAATCCTGGTTTAAGCAACACCATTGTTAAAAATTAGACAAAACAGCAGAGATAGATTATCTTGCACACAGTTCAAAAATGTTCTATAGTATTTAATTTGCAAGTTAGCATTTACTCTGTACTATATATAAAAATATTTCAAAAAAATCCATCTTTCAATTGTTTGGATAGCAAGATGAGAGCACAAATCAGGAAGACAGCACCCAACTAGAAATCCAGTTTTGGTTTACATTCTGACGTTACCCACAGATTTTTGCTGAGGAAGAAATATTGAGGTATTCTGGAATCTTTAGTGGTATTTCCCATGATATGTGCTCTCAAGCACCATATGTAAGAGTTTTAGGGATGTAAACATCTGTGGGTTAGTGATGCTTATTTCCATTGCTTAGTTTTTATGGGCTGTGACCCAATCAAGGAGTACCAGACTTGAGCTGTGTCCTAGGAAAAAAAAATATATAAGTACGTAAGTAAATAAATAAATAAATATTCTTAATGTTTTACACTGGCTGTCTGATAATTTAATGGAAAAATCCCTCATTTTCAGTCTGTGAGAAATAGAAAGTTATAACTATGTCTTCACATTTCACAAACAATTTGTGAATTTATAGTCCTCTATTACATTTTTGTTTTGCTGAGAGAGTCTCAGTACTTTAGAAAGTAAAAATACTTGCAAAAGCACTTGCAAAATACAACAATATAAAAAACCACAAAAGGATGAGTGATATATTTTTCCTTTTGCCATGTTGAATTCTCTCAGTACACTTTACTTATTCAGTTTTCCACTATTGTCTTTTTCTTCTGACTGTTTTAATTCCCTTTTTTTAAGGAAAATACAATTATGAGTCTATAGTTTTAGAGATCACTTCCTAAGTCCTTGTTGAATGAGGTATTCCAATTCTGAAAATTTTCCTGATTAACTATGAGGAATTTATATGACCTCTCCCATTTTTTCAAATCATGTAAAGTCTGAGGGAAATCTGAAGTGTGAGTCTCATGTTACATGCATATTTTGTTGCATATTTTGATGCATATTTTGTTTTATTCATTGACATTTAACTTTAGTTTGAACTGATCTCTGATCTTGAGGCATTGCTCTGCCAAGCACCAACAAACACTATGTCATGTGATATATGTTTAATTTTCCAGATTTATCTTGGATCCAAATAATCTGCATACAAATTATTTAAATGATCCTGCTTTCAAAGACATTCTGGTATTAGCTCCTTGTTTTTAATGGGAATATATAGCCTCTGAAATATCTTTAAAAATATTGACAGTGTAGTTTTCAGTGCCTAATAAAAATAAAACCTTTAAATGGTTCCTTGAAAAACTACTGCACATGTAAAAACCAGGAAAAATATAGAAATAGAGGAGGAAAATCAAATGTACCCTGGGATAACGGAATTAAGATTTTATGCTGCAAGGAAGTTTTGCTTTAATCCAAAATGTCATCAAATTTGCTTGACTGAGAGCATAAGAGAAAGAAGGGACCTATTTTTAAAAGGCATAACACAAAGGAGCGGGATTTGCTAAAAGAATATTTCTATTGCAACCTTTCATACAATAATTTCAAGCTTCTTTTAAGTGTTAGCTTTTAATTTTTTTTTTTTTTTTTTTTTTTTTTTTTTTTTTTTTTTTAAGAAACATGACATTTTGAGAAAACTGAATTTCTGTTGCTTTTTAACTGGTCGCTTTACAGAAAGGATGAATCAATTCTACTTTGGGACAAATAGGGTTCGGTAACATTCCAGACCCTTTAAGAAATTTAACTATAGGATATTTTTGACAGAACAACTAATAGCTGACATGATGGTATTGAATCAGGTGTTGCATTATAGGTTTCTTAAGTGTCATATCACACATCAGACAGAGTAATTCCATTCAGTGACAGATGGAAAAGGAAGTAAAATACCATATGGTATTAGGTGAGTTCAGAAAAAAATAACAGCTATTGTAAACCATTGTTTCCAAAATTCTATGTGTCACATGCATTGTTTTAATGTTTCAAAGTTGCTCTGAACTTTGCTTATATGTAGTGTAGTGATGTTTATTTCTGAAGAAAAAAGAAAACACTATTTTTGAAGCTAACACTTTCTTTGGTTTAAGGATGCTTTATTTTTGTAAAGAACAGATTGAATATTGTCAAGAGTGTACTATTGTTCACAGCTTTGCTATTATTCATTCTCTGAACCTTTATTGACATGCTTTGCTGTTTGATTGTCTTGGTTGAAAAGTGTGTGTTTCGAAATTTGAGCTCATTTTGGAATTGTTCTTTTGCAAGACATTAAATAAAGTAAATTCAAAAATGACAGTAAATTGCAAAAAGTCAATATAAAACAGATCTTTCAGCCATGTTTAAATTAAATGTTCAGCTGTGGTTACATCTAACTGAATGGTAAAGTGCAAGAAAAGTCTAGATCTTTAACCTGAGGAAAAACCTTTAAATTCGGACAAATCAGATTTGATTCTAAGAAAATAATTTAGAAATGCTAGTTTCAGTATAAATCTGGTAATATAGGAAGTACATCTCTACTAGAGTCGAGACAAGACAGCTTAGAGCATGGAGCTCTGTGCTTGCAGTTATAATGCAGCTAATAAGCTTGCTACACCACACAAAAACAATTTCTCTAGATATGTGCTCATAAGATTATCTTTAAGTGAAGAAACATCTACGGTTGCTGAGGCACAAAATCGTCTGTGCACATAATGGTACAAATTTGGAGCCATTCCATTTTATTCTGTGCTATTCCAGATCTCTATAGATGCAGAAATTGCCCTTGCTGTATGGAATGCTTTGGTAGCAAATAAGAAAAATCCATTTTTATAGCTAGTGTCAGTTAGGGAGGATGGAGAAAATTCAGCATATGGCAAGTGGGATGATAAATGGAAAACACTGACATGGGCTAAGAAATTTAGAATTGTGTAGTTCAGAGAAAAAGGCACTGAGAGATAACAGAAATATATTATGTTTATTATTTAAGGTGTGTCTAGACAGAATAAAGTTTGTTTTATTTTTAAACACCAGCACTTCTCAGGTGGCAATAATGATATTTAAACTTACACACTTCTCCTACCACTAATTGCAGACATGACAATATCACGGCTCACTTCATGCCCAGTCATGATCTGTTGTTTAATTTGGTGGTCAGCTGTAGGATGGGATATGTCTGAGGATTGTTTCAGATTGCAGGCAAATAGTTATTCAAATCAGAAATACACTATAGCTACAAACTGCTCTAGTGTAAATGGAGAGCTAAAGTTGAACCAAAACTCCAGAACTAAATTTAACTAAAACAAGGCTGAAAGAACTCAGAAACAGGTGCCTCCAGCAAAAATAATCTGGAGGAGGAAAGTAGAGAACTTTTGTGTAAAAGCAGAGAGATAAGCATTACAGCTGTGAAAATACTTTGCATGAAAACAAAATGAGAAGTGTGGGGAAAGATTTGAGAGGTTTCTGAGAGGGTTATGAAAGGCAAATGGCTGGTCCCAGTAGTCAAAACTTTTTCTTATGACTGTAATGTATCCTGACACTCTAGACAGGAGAAGTGAGTTGAAGGTAACAAATTCCAACACTGTGAAAATTACACACAATTTGTAAACTGTAGATTATGGAGATTAATGACAGCAAAACAAATACTGAAGATCTATTTTTTTCACCTTCAAATTTGATGAAAATTGTAATTAAGAATAGTAGATACATAAATATGCAGAGGAAAAAAGGAGAAGAACAATTAAGAGAAGAAATGACAAATTAAGGTGAGAAAGTTAATGTTTTCATTATTATTCTTAATAAGTTTATTTTTTTATGAAAATAAATGTGTATATGAGAAACTAGAAGTGAATAAAAGAGGAGAAAAAAGCCATATGAATAGGCTGTGTCGAGGAGAGGTTTTCAAGCAAGTCAGAGGAGGGAAAGTAAAACACATTCAGTAGAAAAAGTTGCTTAGACCTTCTGCCTCAGTAACTGAAGGAAACTCTGGACAGAAACATCTGGACAAAGACAACACTTGTGTCAGCAAACAGAGCAAGAAGATGTAAGAACTGTGGAAGCCTACCAGAATTTTATGTTGGGTGACAGCCAGTATTTTCTGTGCCCATGGAAAATGACAACTACGGCCTATGACTCAGTGAGTTATCTAGCTAGAAATTTAATACATGAATCAAATCCTGACATACCTGACATAATACAGCAATAACACATTAAATGAAGACATCATAAGCACTTCTGACAATTAGGAATAAGGGCATGATAATAGTTACACTACAATAACCCAGTTTAACAAATTAACATAGCAATGTAATGATATTGCACATAAAGTAGAAAGGAGCAACAGAGATTGAGATAAGGCAAGATTTTTTTTCCCTAAATTTAGGTTTGGAACTATATTGAATATTATTACACAAGGAGTGCAACTCTTTTTATAGCTCAGGCCATGTTTACATTTTTTGCCTGCTATCACATTCAACTATATAGGTATTTAATTTAAAACACAGCTGATGTGTTGAGGTGAAAACTATAGAGATTCACAGCTAGGGTGAAAATCATAAGAAATTATCAAGATTTACATCCCCCAGGCACACTATTAGTACTGCCAGTGGAAAAACTTAATCAGAAATCAAAAAGGTCTTAGCTGTCACCAAAGCATCACCCTCCTCTTCACAGGAGACATATGAAATCTACTTTTGTAACCAGATATCATTCTCAGACTATTTACTAATGATAGAGATTATTTTCTGTTTCTCACAATGACTGTATGAAATAATGATGATGACAAGAAAGATAAAAGCAACCCTTACTGATGAGAGGATTGAGACATGTTGTCATCTGGAGTTATAATAACTGTAGATTGTGGGGTTTTTTTCATTTGAAGTAGGCTTTGAGGTATCAATTAAATTAGCAGAAAAAAAAAAACAATAAACAAAAATGTTTTACAGTTTTTGACTTATGTTAGAATTTGTTGACTCAGTGATTGACAGGAGCTTTAAGCATCAATCTTATCTCTCTTTCTCTGTAATGCCATAATATAGAAATTTCATATTGCTCTTATACCTTAAAATTTC
The DNA here is from genome assembly GCF_024509145.1 of Vidua macroura. Lineage (NCBI taxonomy): Eukaryota > Metazoa > Chordata > Aves > Passeriformes > Viduidae > Vidua > Vidua macroura. The sequence goes on from NC_071575.1 coordinate 56,594,483, forward strand.
CAATTTAAATCAAAAGTCAAGATTAATTTTTGCTGTATATACTTATTCAGTTTTTTGGTTTGTTTTGGGGTTTTTGCTTGTTTGTTTTTGCTTGTCTTTTTGATTTTGTTTTTCAGAAATAAAGCTATATATTAAAATATTGCCTTAATCAGGATAAGTGCAGCCTAGGTAGCTGAGTTTTGTGTTTTGTTTAGCTGGATGCACCATCAATGATTAAGTCAAATTTCAGATTCTCAAAAATGGGTTAGTTTCTTCATACAGCAACTTTGCTTGAGAACAAATATGCTTCTGCTTAAAGCAGCAATAATATTATAATTATATTTTTACCAAACTCAGGAAATTAAGTATTACTATATCTCACCTATTACCTTTGAATTTGAACTAACTGAGAAATAATGAATTAGGGGAAAAAATTTAATTTCTTTGTTGGATGTGGGAAGCTCATTCTTTCATTTCTTTCTATGGACACATGGACACAAAGCTAGCCATAAGAAAACTTTTGGATCTTTGAGAGTGAAAACATGTTGCATGTGCTCACTCAAAGATAGAATATATACTCAAGACACCTTAATTAAAATCTTGACAAATCTAGAGAAGAAGCAGCTAGATTAATTTAGATTATTCCATACACAGAGATAGATAATTAAAAAATATATAATTGTAGTATGTCTCCCTGTTCAAAAGCCCCACCTACCTGTGGATCTGGTACATTTTTTATCTATCATCTCTAGTATGCCAAGTACTTAGCAACTAGGACTTGTGGTATCTTTCAAAGTGTCAACACTAAAGAGCGTGACCGGCAGAGAGTGCATAAGCAGCATCCATTTACAATTCAGAGATGGATCACCACCCACACCACTCCCACTTTTTTTTTTTTTTTTTTTTTTTGGGGGGGGGGGTGTCTTTATTTTTTTCAGACAAAACATGGAAAGAATAATACATGCTGTAATGTTTGAGAGATGTTACATGTTATGGTATTTTTCTTCTTTTCTCCTCCTTCCATTAAATTAGCAACTGCTAATACCTAAAATGAATTTAGAGATCCATCTGCTTAAAAAATGTAGCATTTATATCCCTGCAACTGCCTTTTGGGTAGGGGAATAGCTTGTGCATAATAAAGTCAATTGGTTCCTGCTTGTGTCCTGTCAACACCAAGGGAAACCAACAGAGAGTAGGAGGAATTGAAAACAATTCAGAAATTAAAGCAAAATCTCCGTGCCTATATTGGACAGTCTGTCATTTTGTCCCCACAATCAAAAATCAACTTTCTCTGAATATTGCTGAACTCTGTCAGAAAGATTTTGTGTTATCTGATTTACTAGCCTCAGCAAAGCTTACAAAGCCTGAGTTTCTACATTATAAAACTTCTACTGTCTTTAGCTTCATGGATTGAAAATCCAAAAGAGATCCTCCTGTCCACATAATCTGTAAACTAGATGGCAAAACTTCCCACAGATGTTGATATTGAGATGATGTTACTATTGTTAGTGACAGAGCATGAACTTGGTTTTTCATGATTTATAGTTATTAAGTCAAAAATAAAAGTCAAAAGAAAGTAAAAAATAAATCTGTGGAAAAGCTGGAAAATGTACACAGTTGTATTAGCAACACTCCTGTGTCATGGTCTCAGCTGTGGAAATTCAGCTGTGCTCCCTTGGCATCCTGAACTTGCTCCAAGCAGACCAACAGTGCATTTTTGACATATAGCTCCAGATGTTAAGGCTTGTTCTGACTATGAACACATTGCAGAGTAAACAGATAAATAGGACATGCACTTTAAAACAAAATTTACAATGTCATCAGCTAACATAAAATTCAGCTTAAGAAAGTGGAAAAACATACACCCCCAAATTTCCTCAGAGCCTACACCTTGCAGTTTGCACCTACACAGAGTTTATTATGCCTGACTGGCTGTAAACATTAGGATTCATTCCATCTATAGCTTTGGACTAATAAAGCATATTAAACTTACTGCTTCATTTAATTACACTTGATTTACAGAATAATTCATAAGATAAAAATTTTCCACCTTTTCCCCAAAGATTTGTTACTAAATTTAGGTATTATCCTTCTTCTAATGATTAACTACAAACTCTTGAAATACCTGTTAAAACATCTGTGGGAAGGAAGGAGAGAAAGGACTTCAAATTTTGTATGAAAAAAGCACTATTATTTAAAATGTACGTTCTTTTACAATCTCAGTAGTTACTATCACTAACTATTTCCACAAACTTCCCAAGTTTTCATCAGAAAGACATGTTCCAAAGCAAATTAAACTATGTTTGCATCATTCTTTCGCCAGCTTGGTTAAAGATTTGAAGAAGAGTCAAAATTGAGTAAAGTCAAGTTCAGTTGATGTTGTTAATGAAGAACATAGAATGACAGTCACCTAAAAACCCAGTCCTAGTGTGATTACCAATTAGGTGTTATATCTCTGTGTGTTCACACAGGAATACAGTAAATATTAAGGCTTCACCCTGCACTGAGAGCCATGCAAGGAGAATATTACTTCCTGGCAGAAATCAATAGGAAGCTAAAAGAAAATATACTTATAGGACTTCCAAGATTTGTGCCATGGAAGCTAAACTGATTTGCCTAAATTTACACAGATCAAAAACCTATTAGTTTCAATAATCAAATTACTGAGAGCAACCACTTCCAAAACTGTAATTTAGGAATGTAGTAGCATGGATATTAAACACATAGTTGAATAACATATGTAAAACACCTTTTTCTCTAAATATATGAAAGATGTTCATGTCATGTCAGCTGTTTATCACTGGTTTCTCTCATCTGACTAGCTAGAGGCAAACAGCAGCAACATGTTTCATTTCCCAGACAGAGGATCAAGAAAGGGGATATCACTGTCATTTTTATTCCAGCTGTGAGAAGACAGAATGCTGTGGTGTTTCTCCTGACTGACAGATGAGTGAAGAAGTCAACCAACTGTGTCCTATGGTTCAGGTTATTTCCTTCAGAGGATATCAGAATAAAATTGAAAAATAAGTTCTTGCTATAGAGCTGTCATAAAATAATTCAAAAATCCTATATAACAGCTATCATTCTTTCTTAAAATTGGAAAGCCAAGCATCCTTTGACACAGGCTGGTTCTCAGACTATATGACATTCCTATTTGTTCCTGTTGCAACTTTCCTACTTAATTCAAACGTGTTTGTACTTGTTCTTCCTCTCAGAAGTTTCCCTCATCTTGAAAGAACATCCTTCCATTATGTTACTTTCATTTCCTATTGGACTTGGCTCTATGTTAAGCTGAAAGGTAATAACAACATAATGAAAAGTAAAAAATATCAAGGATATTGATTTATGATGTAAAAGCAAGTTCCCGTGTTAGCTCTTTAAAATATTTTTGTAAAATAATTGCTTGTTGCCTCCCCCATCTCCATGCCTGAGGATTAAACTTGCTGAAAGCTGAAGTTTTTTAAGGTTTAAAAAACTATTTTCTTTCAGAAGGAAGGAAAGAAGATTCAGGACTACACAGCCAAAGAAAAAAAATAAACAAAGGGGAAATGATTACCTGCATATGATAAAGAAAAGGAACATTTGGTCTGAGTGTGCCCTGTCAATTTCTGAATGAATCTTGACCTTGGGGTGGGGTGGGGGAAGAAGAGCAGACGTGGGGAAAGAAAATAGTCCAGTTAATTGGGAGCATATAAATGCTGCTGAGTTTTTTTGTGTCTGTCTGATATTCATTAATGCAACCTGCTTTTGCGCAACATAAGAAATATAAGAATAGGGATGTGACAGCCACAGCCACTCTCAGCCATAGCACAGCTCTCCTGCAGCTACAAAGGTGAGGTACGTGCAAGATGTTCATGAAATCCATTCATATCCTGGAATAGTTGTGATTAGTGTTTCTTTTCCTATTATTGGGGTGTATTAAAAAGAAAAAAACACGTTCCAATATTTCAAATTCAAGGTAAAATCTAGTATCTATTTCAATCATTTGCTTACTCCAAATCAAGGAAAATATGAAAAACCTATTGGAGCTAGTCTTTTGTCAAAAGGACGTAAGGGAACAGCAAAAGTGGGGCTGGCTGCTGCTTCTATCCTGGCTGTTGTGCTCAGGGTCAGGTGCAGTCACTTGAACAGAAGTGGGGATGATACTTTCCTAAAAGCAATCAAAAATTCACACTGAGAGAAAAATCTGGTGTGCCATGTAAGGATGATAAAGAAGACATTTCACTTTGAAATCCAGCTTCAGGTTGCTGCTGAAAAGATTAGCCTCTTTGTGCCCAGCTGCATGTTCCCACCTCTGCTACATCTGCTCTAGGAGTTATGAACTAAACCCAGCCGAGTGCCAGACAAGCACTGAAGTCAATGCAAAGGGGAAAAGATGATGGTGTATTAGAATAGGGAGAGAGTAGAAAAGCAAAAGAGCCCTCCCTAGAGAGAACTGATAGCTAGATTAGATTAAGTATATTGAGAAAAAGCAGTCTGAGATTCACAGAAGGAGATAGCCTGTGGGGAAAAGTGTTGGTTGAAGCTTTTCTGTGTTAAGTAGAAGTAAGAAAAAAGCAACATAACAAAGTTAACAGAAAGTGAGACCTATTTTTTATGAACAACTGGAAGAGAGAATAGTGTTCTTACAATCTGGGAAGCCATTCAAAGCAGTAGAAACAAAAACCATTGTAGTAGGGAAAGATTCCTACAGTAAAGCTATATATAGGTAGGGGTATTTTCCACCCATTGATTTTACTATCATATACTCATTCTAATAAAAACTTGTATTAAGATTTGAATGCCCTTTTACTGTTTTTGTACTACTGGCTAGAAATGAAAACAGCCGTATTCCTCAGATTTGATATATACTTGATCCTGATAGAGTGCCTTAGCATGGATGCATAAATATGCATGATCTAATTTTAAAAGTTCCTCTGAAGTTGGGCAGAAAATTTTACCATAAAAAGGTCTCAAACCAAAAGTTTTTAAAACAGCTAATGGGTTTGAATGTTCAGTGTAGCCACACTGAAGCTAACCTTCAAGGAGAAAAAAGAGTCTACCTTTTCTAAAAAATGTGTCCTTAGCAACTGAACACCTCTGAAATCAAAACACCAAAATTAAAATTATTTTGGAGTCAGTAGTATTTTTACTATTTTCTTCTTAAAAGATGGTCTGCTAAAATCTAGATCATTAATATAAGGATTCAGCTGACAATTCTTAGAAATCTACTTCGTTTTTCTGTAAACAACAAATTGTGGCTGGTAACAACTCAAAGATGTAACACAGTGAGAATGAAAATATTTTGCCCTTGTAATTTGTATTAAGTTCCTCCTATGATTGCTCCTAAGTGCACTTAATAATCAACTAATGTATTTATTAGAAATAAAAATATCCAGCTTGCATATCTGTATGAATGGAAATCTATATGTAAGTCTAATAACTGTGCACGCCATATTTTTATTAGCCGACCTTCATGTACTTAATCGCTACATTCATTATGCATCTTAATCACTTTTTTCAGTTTTCTTCAAATTCTAACAGTAAGTATTTAATCATGAAATAAATTGAAATTCGTAGACCACACATTTATTCCTAATGTTACATATGAGAATCTGTTGTTTATTTCTGTGTTATCTTCAAATGACCACATAAAGAACCCTTAGAAAGGTAATCAGGATGTCAAACTCCAACCCACAAAATTGCCTGTAGCTACCTCATGACAAAAGATAACCTTCTCTTCCTTGGGGAACATCACAGTAGATGCATTTATTTTGCCTTTCAGAAAGCTCTAGAAGAACAGGAATTCCAGTTGCTCACTCCAAAATGGGAAAATTCAGTACTGCCTCAATATAGTTGCTCCAATTATAGATACTCCTTTGTCCTGTTCAATCTCTAGAAATTCACTTGATGTTCCACACAAAATAATAAAGTTGTATATATATATCAGTACATCTTAAAATAAAAATCTGTACTTTATAGTAGAAGTCTGACTTCTAACACTAATTTACCAGAGATTTTTTGTTGCTTTAAGAAGTTCACAGACAAATTACAAAACTAGAATCTGTGCCAAACTAAATAAATAATTTGAACATCTGACGGATGATGAACAGTTTTAGCTGCCTAAAGGAAAAAGAAATAGTATTAACTTATAGATCTTGTGTAATAAAGTATTTCAGCCTGGAGAAAATATATGAGAAAAGAGTCACAGCAGGCCTCCAAAGCTTTGAAGTTAACAGTTCACAATAGAAGAAGAGAAAGGCAAAAATATGAAGTTATACAACTGTCATGATGATGTTGTTAAAAAATATCTTTAGCAGACAAATAATGAACAGGATATGAAAGACCTTAAATTGAGTTACATCAGCTCTGGATCTGACATCCAGAGCAAATAAAGCTTGTAAATCCACTTCAAAATAATCTTCAAACTGTTTCTGAGGTGGTTTTTTTTTTGGTGTTGTTGTTTTTTTGTTTTGTTTTGTTGTTTTTTTGCTTCTGACTCTCGTTTTGTTATCATTGCTTACTGAAGCATTTAAAATCATTCAGCATTTTATATGGTATATCACAAGAGAGTGACAAACTTGAATCTGTTGTGTGTGTGATATGGTTTTGCAGGAGCCCTGAGCCTGAAGAAGCATCCAGGTCCTGTGGGATTCTGACACTTTCTTTGGTTTCCTGTTCATATAGTCCAGGTTGCTGTTGTCTTTTTCTGCTTTCTCAGGGTGCTGCTGGCTCATCCTCAGTTCTGTTTGCCAAGATCTCCAAAGCCTTTCCTGCAGAGCTTCTCCTCACATTCTGTACCCAGCCTGCATCTTTGTAAAGAGTTCTTCCTCCCTGGGTGAAGGATTTTGCATTTGACTCCGCTGACTTCACAAGGCTCCTGTTCCTCATTCATCCACTTGTCTAGGTCCCTCTGCCTCAAGTAAATTAGGTTATCTCAGTCTGATGTTAGCTACAAACTAGACTGAGAGTGTACAACGGATTCTAATTGCTTCTTCCAAGTCATTAATAAAGAGTTTAACCAAATCATATCCCAAAATAAGACCCCTGTGGTATTCCACTTATCAGCCTGAAGGTTGAGTGAACCCCATTAACCATGGAGCTTCATCATTACATCTACTTTTTACCCATCTGTTTACCTATCCATACAGACTGTGATATCTCAGTTTGGATTTTATTTTGTGGCAGAACTTATCAAAAATTTGTTCTATACACTAGATATGAGGTTCTCTCCTCATGCACAAATCCACTCTTCTGACCCTCAGGTCTAATGACATTGGTTAGACATGATTTACCTTTTGGTAAGTTATGCTGACTGCTCCCAAACACTGTCTTTTCCTTCAAGTCCCTAGAAATGTGCTCCAAGAGGATTTGATCTAGAATTTTCCTAGGTAACAAGGTGAGGTTGGCTGGCCTTTAGACTGTTTTACTTCCAACCTTTTTAAAGCTGGATTTTTGAACATTTCCCTTTCTCCAGTTGTTGGAGCCCTTCTCCAACCTCCATGACTTTTCAAATATGATGGAGAGTAGCCTTGTGAGGACATGCCTTTGCCTACAGGCTGTCAGGTCCCATGGACCTGTATGAGTCAAGCCATCTCCAGCAATCCTGGACTTGACTCTCATTCACTGACGCTTCTTCTTCACTTGGAACCATTTCTTTGGCCAGGGCAGAGATCTTATTGGCAAAGACCAAGGCAAAGAACACTTTGAATACTTCAGACCTGTCTGCGTTCACTGCCACTAAATCCTCTACTTCATTCAGCAGTGTCCATATTTTCCTTGTTCAGATTTTCACTACTAATGTACCAGTTGAAGTTCCTTAGGGCCCTTCATGTACCTTCCAAGCTTCATCTGTCACTGAGCTTGGTCGTTCCTAATACCATCCTTACATGGTATGGCAATGTTTCTAAGTTCTCCTTTGTAGTATGTCACTGCTTCTACCTCCTGTATACAACGATAAAAAAAATTGAAAAGTATATAATTTGCTTGATTGAAATGTCAGGAGAACCATGTTGTTTCTCTACTGTTCTATGGAATTTTATACTGTAAAAAGAACAGTACTTTCATTGCCTTTCATCTCTAGACATTTTTGAAGATAAGTGTATTTATACATCATTGTATATTTTTTAGTTAATAATTGGACACCATGAACAAGCTGTACAATCTGTAATGCTTCCCATTTTAATACATGAGTATCTTACCTTTACTAGTAAAAATATCTCTCTACTTTTTATCTTAAAAATAGATTTTTTCATTTCAACATAAAGAAATCTCAGTCAGATCTGTCACATCTCCTACAAAGACTAGAAGCTGATTTTCAACAAAACTGAAAATTGGATAATTTAAAATATGGTTATAAAATTTAAAATATGGTTATTATTTTTTCCTTTGAGTATAACTTGTTGAATCCAAAATATGGTTATTATTTTTTCCTTTGAGTATAACTTGTTGAATCCAATACTGTAATGCTAAGTGTTTAACAAGATTAAAAAATGGACTGATTGAATCTAAACACAAACTTTTACAACATAATTAGAAGTATATGTTATTATGCATATAAATCTTTCAACTTTAGAATCCATTGTTGAACATTCAGAGTTGATAAACTGTCTTATAATCAGATTATAATGTAATTATGGCTTCTGAGACCAGTTAAATATCAAAAGGAAAGTAGTAACTTGATAGAATAGACCATTGGTCAAATTTAGTATGCAGCTTTGTTGGTTTCCTTGAAATATAGAGAATTTGCATTTAATACTTACATTAGTTTTACATGGACATTAAGCAGCTTCAACAAAGCAGGAATCAAATTCCTGTTTTGATGGCAATTTACAAGAGAGATCATTGCTTTCATGAACATCAGATAATTTATAATCCCTGCAGCTACTCTGAACAAAATCCATGTTTATAAGCAGCAGCACCTTCCTTATGAGGAAAGGTAATTATTTCTTGTTGGAGGGAACAGGTTTCTCATAAAATGTGAATCAAGGAAGTTTAGGTAGAAAACAATGGCAAGTTGGAAAAGAGATTTTAAAGGCTTTTGAAATGTTATATCTACATAATTGGTTTAAGTGATTGAAGAAAAAGTCTTTAATATCCTAGCTGTGATGATCTATGGAAGCATTCATGACAATTAGCATATCTCATTGCACACTCTTCCTTTCTTCAATCAAAGTAGAGAAATATCTTTCTTTCTTTCTTTAAAGAAATTATGATTTCATAGCACCTGGAGTAGACCTTTTTTGTCATGAAAGACAAGAGAGTATTGATATGTAAAACTCAAATCTGGAATTGGCTAATTGGGCATTTACAATGTAAATCTGTAAAAGAAATCACTTTTAATGAAGTGAAATTTTCTGAGAAATCTGAAAGGCTTCCAATCCAGCTTCTCCATGAACCAAAGATTTTTCAATATAAAGCAAAGAGAGCCCCTTAGCCCCTGGAATAACCCTAGAGGCTGGAGAAGTTATTTGATGTACAGACTCGCATATAAAAAGTCCCAGAAAAAAAATTGTTACCAGAACTAAAATTTCTGTTGGATTCTTTTAACTTATTTTAAATGTCTAAGTAGCCAGTGGGACTGAGTCTTGAACTCTCTGATTCTAAATCAGTATCTTACCTACTAGAATTTTTTTGGTTTTATTCTTCCCATTCCACACTTGGAAAATAAGGGACTTTAGAGTTAAAATTCTGTAGGACTGTATTATGTTGATAAATGAATCTCTTATTGTTAAGTGTCCAGAGTCTCCAGGGATATAAGCAGTTTAAATTGTAATTGTTATTTATTTCCTTTTAAAATAAGATTGTTGATAAATAAATTTTAAAGTTAGTTTTCATGTATACTATAAAAATACTGAAAAAAATTGCTGGTAAGTTGCATTTCTTGATGATTAATCTTCTTAAAATGCAAAGCTAAAATAATCAAACAGCATGTAAATATGAAGCATTTTACAGCTCTCAAACACTACTTCTTATTCATAGGGCATGGCAGATAAACAGGATCTTATAAAATTGAATTAGTGCCATAGTATATTTGTCTCAACTATTTCTAAAGAATGTTTCTTCTCCAAATAATCATATTATCTAGTGCCAGCACAATATCTAAAGCTACACCTGTTAGATGTTTCTTCTCTTCCTGAAAGCACGTTAGGTTTATACATGTAGCATGACCAAGACTGCAAATATTAATTAATCTTTACAACTAGTGACTGAATGAGTCTGACTGGCACATACAACCCTGACAAACAGAAGCACTGTGGTAAGTAGCTTCACAGGATCTGTTTGGCAAAAGCTTTTCAGGCATGCATAGCATTTGAATACTACTTCAGTAGCAACTGAAAGGCATTTTTTCACCAAAAATTTGGTATTTGTTACACCGGGTAATCAAATGACACATTTTAAAGAGATGTATATTTTGCAATTATTACAATTTTTTAAAATGTAAATCTTTTGCTTATTTAGTTATCAGTTGGGCACCTAGAAAATATCAGTTTCCCAGAAAACAAAACATATTGGTGCCTTTTGTGGAGAATGGGAGAATTATTATATTTTATACATTTATCAAAATCATGGATACTTCTATTACATTTCTTAGCTAGTTAAGCCTGTCTATAGAGGTAAGTATTAGAGAAATCAAAAAGGAAGAGAAAGTAATTGGAAGAACAGATTCAAGTCTAAGCTAGGTAACTAAATTGTGCCAAAATTTTAAGATTCTAGGGGTGCATTCCTCCTGAATATATGCTTGTGGACAAGGTAAAAAAAGAAAATACTTATGAAGTAGTAGAGAAGTTCTTGTCTACCTAATTTAGGGTTCTAAAATTAATTCCACCTTGAAAACATATCAGTGAGCAGTAAGAATGAAGTTCAGACATCATAAAAAGGCACTACATCCATGTGCAAGGAAAAATTACAAAATCCAAAAGGTTCCAAAACCTTAATAGCTTTACTTAGACACAGAAAATGATTTTATCATCAGAAAGAGTTTGTGATGGTGCTGTTTTAAACTTTATATCTAATGACAAAGCTGCAACTACCTCAACATGCTGCTCTGTGAAAAATGATAACAAACATGGCAAAGGCCAGCAGGTTTCAAACTCAAGCTCTTTAGGCCATAACAGTTTCTGATGCAGGTAGTAGAGTTATGCCCATTTTATTGTCATTTGAATCTTACTTATCTGAAGAATAGATCAATTTACACAATTTTGTGGGGTCAGAACCCTTTGGCTATGCTTTGTATCACTGGATTCGCAAGCCAGCAAGGGGTAGTTGGTGCACACCTATTCTAGAAAGTACTGTGGCTTAAGAAATTAACAGCTATATATTCAATGGCTCATTAAATGTAGATGTGCTTCAATTTTCAATTATTATTACAGAGTATGGTGTCATAAAATTATATGGAAATTCATCTAACTTTTTAAATCAAGCAAAAGCATAGGAAAAAAAAATGAGTGTAATATAAATTTACTCTAATTTTCTCTTACCTAGAATCAAATTTCACAATGCCTGTAGAATTTATTTGCAATACTAATTTATGAATGCTCCGAAGATATTGGCTCCTATATAAAACTACTGAAATAAGTGGTAAGTGCATTGCAGCTGCAGCAAAACCACGACTAGGAGCTATTTGTCACCTCTGAGACTTGGATGAATTCATTCACTGTGGACATCAACACTCTGGAAAGTTGTCCATACTATATTTTCTTGTAACTCAACATTAAAATCAGCAGGCACTGACGGTAGTAAGTTCTCTGTTAAGTTGCAAGCTCATTAAATACTGCTCTAAATCACAATTAAACCTTCTGTGGTCCTAATCTCCCAATCTGCTGATTGCACTCACTAAATTATTGAGCTGCTGAAAGTAAAAAAAAAAGAAAAACAAGTAACTCAGACATTAAATATACTTTGGACTAATGCCACTTTGGGAAAAAAAAAAAAAAGAAATTGACTTTTGCTAAGAAGACGCCTTGGCTTCTGTTTAGGTCATTAGTTATTCTCAGAGTCAGGAATGGGCCTAAAATTGCTCCATGTCTTCCTAAAGCTTACAATCAGAGAGTAGAGATGGCCTCAAAACTACAGTGGTCTTAGCTCAATGTCCAAAGGGCACAGTAGTGGCCTTGCTTCCAATGCTCTTTTGTTAGCTTTTGCTGGTGTCTCTCTATTCATCATTTCTCTGTCTTGTTTAATACATTTTCCTGCTAACCCTTGTCAATACCTCTTTTTTGTGTCCTCTACCATTGATTGACCTTGATTCATCTATAAGAGCATGACATGATGAAAACATAACTGTTCACAAAGAGGCAAGAAGGTAACAGGTACTCAGTCTTACAGATAAAGAAACTGTTCATTCCGAGAAAAGAATTCTCTTCATCCATTCTGGGAAAAGAAACAAAAATAACAGTCTTTGGAAAAACAGTTAACAAACGTGCTGGCCATGTTTGCATCTCTCCATTTTCCATACCATATAACCAGTGCCTGTGAATTTAAATAATGCACATTTCTTAGATCTTTGGATGAATCCCCCTCCTAACATTTATTCTTGTCAGAAAAAAAACCAAACCAACTGGGTAGTAGGCTACAGCTACACTTGCTCAATTCCGTAGAACAACATTAAATATGGCTAAGTTAAATACATTCAGACTGTGTTTTGAGAACTAACAAATTTCCTGTACAGCATTTAGTCTATGGTAAAAAACCTGTTTTATATGCAGGCAGATGGTTGCTCAGTTGTGATGAATGTCCTCGTTGGCTCAGCTGCGTGGGAACTACTGCTTTAGTATTGCATGCCAACCCAGGAGAGTGGGCACTTATCCCTTTGATGGTAATACCAGTGAACGTATGCATGAATGTATGAATGTAAGTGGCTGAATAGCTGCATTGAAAAATCACTGTCTTTGCTTTTGATGAGAATGTGAGTCAGCTATAGGAGACAGAAAATTTTCTTCTTCTTGCCTGCAGATTGTCAAGAAACCATAAACATGTTAGTTAAGAATCAAGACTGCATCATTTTAGGTAAGATGCACTATCAATCACAAGGTAGGCTACTCCTGTGTATGTTTTGAAGGCTTTCAACTTTTCTGAATTGTCATTAACTATATGTTGGCCCTTGCCATAATGATGTTGACACATTTTAAGTTATTTCAAGCTACAGTTTTCCACAATATATAGAAATGAAAATATAAATTATGCCCCTAATTATATGAAGTAGTCAAATACCTATCATGTGTATTAGATATTTGCCTTTAAAATATTGTTTATTCCTTTAAAATGCTGTTTGAAGTGTGTCTTCAATCAAAACTCTAAAATTTGGTTATATTAAAAAATTGCAAAAATGAAACAAGTTATTTCATCCTGAATGAAACTTACAGAAATAATTTTATACTAATTTGTTGAAAGACAGATTCATGGGCCAGCAGGGAAAAGTTCTTTTAATAGGTAAGTTGGAAGAAGCCATTCTTGAACCAAAGGGATGTGAAATGTAAATGCTGGCAAACCCTTGTCTACAGCATTGCAAATTATGAAACTCTAATATGACACTAATCATCCTAGCACTCTTCAAAAATAATGTTCCCAAAATTAAATGTAATAACTGGGAAGCCCACTTCAACATTACTCAATAAACTAATAAGCTTGTTAAAAGAAAATTATTACTTGGCTGCAGTATTTGAAGAGCATCTATTTATTTTGAAATCCTCTGAAATGCAAGAGAAAAAAACTGAATAAATCTTAGCAGAGGAATAAATTTTCACCTCTTGGATTTCTTGGTTAACTAATGCTTAGTAGACTCTTATATGTGAGGCCAAACAGCCTCAGAATGCTTAGAAGTCAAGAAAAGAGAATCAGAAGCCTTATCACTTTCCTCTGAATTTCCATAATAGATATAGGATTTCTTGTCATATTCATATGCTACATGAAAAGAAAAAGTTATTAAATTAGAAATTACATCTTTCTCAACCACTACGCTTCTAGCTGCTTGAGCAAACTTGGAGTTCATGTCTGGGTTGGGAGTGTGGTGAGTCTGAGCCACAGGTTAGCTACTTGTTCTTGGTTTAATTGTGAGAGAAAAGTACTTTGGGGAAAACTTCCTCCATTCATCAAAACCTTTAATTAGCAAGCATGTAACACCAGGACTGATCAGATAACTCTTCATTCCATGAAGGGTTAGTAGATGTTTCAGTAGATGTTTTTCTGGTTCTGAATAAATATGACAATAAGATGTCATAAATAAAGCCCACAGACTCAAAAAATTTGTCCTTAAAAAAAAAAAATCATCTAGAGAACATCTAAGATATTTTCCGAACAAAAATAATTAATCAAATGAATTTAATCAAATGAATTTTTGCTTGCTAGCTGTTAAGACTGCATCATAAATTACTCTATGTGGACATCAGAGAGTCCAGGAGGGGAAGAGGAGGAGGAGTGAGAGAAACTGCCTCTGGTGACTGTCTCATTAGCAAAAACTCCTGCTCAAGCTTATTGCCAGAGGCTCCTAAACCAAATCAATACAGAAAGAAACAGTTTTACAATTAATGACAACACCATAAGGTACCTAACACTTAGATTATCTGGAATGCAAGAGATTTTTGCTGGACAGAATGTTTCAGAGAGGACGGATTGACTATTGTCTACCTGTGGAGTTGTAACTTTTTTGTGATTACAGTATATGCTTACTGAACACCAGAATTTTATGTAATACAGGCTAGGACTAGAGCAGCATTTTGGAAAAGCTCTGCAGAACTAGACTGACTGCTTTCTTCAGAATAAATTAAATGTTGATGTGGAAATTTGGGCAATTATTCTTAGGTGCTGTGAGCTTTTTTCAAGCTATAGCAAACAGAATATTGCTAAATTCTTTAGAGAGCCTGGAACAGGCAATTTGTTAGGTGTGCTTTATATTAATTTTGTTTGCTAAGATGTTTGAGATATAAAGCAGTGACAGAACATTCTTAGTCTGTGAGGGATTCAATTATAGCAATTATGTCTAGACCAGAAAAGAGAACCACCTACTGATCACACTCTATTCAGAAAAGGAAATCTGCAACAGACCTGTCAAAGGTGTGTCATGACATAGAGTGAAAGAGCAACTAAGTACCCCATTCCTAAATTAAAATTAATCTTTCCATCAGCAGTAAGCCCACATTTTGAAATAAATATGGCTGTTTCTCCAATCATAGCCACAGTCCTCTCTAGAAAATATTTCCAAGGTGCGACAGCAAAGAGGCAGTGGAAATTTTACTTTCTTTACATACTTGTGTAGTCCTCTGGGAATGGAATCAAGAAAAATATTCCACTAGAAATAGATAATTTCATGCTAAAGAGGAAGAAAAAATTCTGTTCTTCTGTAAGAGGATTAAAACTATGGAAAATTATTCTGAATTTTTCTTGTATCATGTTAGAAACTGTAATCTACTGAAGTTGTTTCAGGTCATGGCACCTAGTTAATATGGAAGATAAATAAAGTCTAGTCTTCTAAATTAATTGAGAAGTATAACTTCAGAATACTGATTTGTTTCATGTAGCTTGTTTCTTTTCCATTTATCTTATCTAAATATTTTTCTTTCAGAATTTTTACTTTCCTATAGGGTGAAAAGTGGAGTGAGCCTTCCCGTAAACCAGAGGAGTAAGAAAAGCAATAGTCTGTTAAAACTTTCAGGTCTATTAAATCATCATAGTTCATACCACTGGGTGTAGGTGCTGTGTGGTTGTCAGTCAGTGGAAATGAAGAAAAATTTTCCATGAAAGTCAAGTAATGTAACCAAATATAGACTGCTTTTTCTTCTGGAGACTGTAAGTTAACTAAAACAGCTATTGTGTTGTATCAAGAAAGTCAGCAGTTTCATATTTATAGGCTGAGTAAATAGTACAGTGCACTTAGGGCTCTCAAATATAACAAATTGGGTCCTAATGTCCATATCCCAGTTTATGATTGAAAACTCTATCCCATTTCTTTATTCCAACTATTTTAGCCTGACAGTGAAGGATGATTATCTATCAACTAGCAAGGAATAAAAAATACTACATCAGGTATAATGTGCTTAAACAGAGAAGCTCTGTACTAAGGCTCAGAATTTTGCATGGTTTCAAGAATATAAACAGGCAGATAAAATATTAGTCCCTCTGTGAACATCTCAAAAATTGCAGCTAATGTAACATACATATCATTTGGCTTCTAAAATAATCAGAATTCTCTCTATTCAAATCTTTCAAGCAGCAAAAGCACTGATCTTAGTCTTAGCTCTAGATTAACTGAGAGATCCAGAAGCAAAATTTTTAAGCAGAGTAGGGCCAGGTGGTAGCAGATGGGGCCAGATTCTAAAGAGAGATTTTTCAGAATCTGCAGGAGAAAGCTTAAAAGGAGGCATTACTACGCAGCCAGGCAAAATTATGTACAAGATGCGTAGGATAAAAGTGACAAAGAAACTAAGCTTGCACAGTTGTGTAGAGGACCAGACTTATGCATGTTTTGTCTCAAACATTCTGAGTATTGCTGCAGGAAAAGTGGTCAGAGGAGAGGGTCCTGAGAGGTGGGGCAGAGGTATTCTGAGCCAACATCCTGCTCCACCTGGAGACTCGTGCTCATTGTTGTCCCTCCCTTCCTGCCAATTCACTTCCTGAAAAAGGGCTGTCTGTGCTTGGGTGAACAAATATTTGAAAAGTCTAATTTACATCAAAGGTGTACACCAGGTAATCTAAAAAGGGAGTAGATTGGCCCACCTCTCTCTCTTTTCTCTCTCTCTTTTTATTAGGCTCTCCTTCTCCCCCTTTTTCCTCTCTTTCCTCTATCTCTCTGTCTCTTTTTCTCTTGCTTTCTCCTCTCTTTCTCTTTTGTTTTCTCTGTCTCATAACACCAGCTCCAAAACATCCACACAGCACCAAATTGAGATCTAAGGACTGGTGATACTCTTTGTTTCCTTCACTTGCTTTCCCTTGGCAAAAATAGCATAAGAGACCACTGACACATGGTGCAGTGTCTGTTCAGCCTGATGAGAATTCATAGTGAACATCTTGATCCCTAGTGATGGATCATAGCAAGGTGAAGATGGGAAATTATTGTGAACTTAGAACATTTGCTGTATGTGGAATTCTAGTTTCCTAAAATTTAAATTTAAAGCTGTTGACATCCCAAAGTGGGTGTAAAATAACTTTTATGGCTAGTCTCAATCACACATTTACCTAAACATCAAAGAAACAAAGTTGTTTCTTTGAATATAGTATGATGATGTCACTACATGACACTTCCTCAAAAAATGTAACATTTCAATAAATGAAGATTCATGATAGTACTTAGTTAGAAGACTGAAAAAAAAACAACTAGTCCAATTAAATTAGTATAAAAAAAAATTACTATGTTGACATTATAATGAGAGATACCTTATTAAAATTTTTGTTTATCTCTAGATCAGGCTAACAGCAAAACCTTTTTAGTCCTAAGTGCATTCTCCAGATTATAAAAGAGTAATAATGTGACAGTGAAAGATTCCAGACCTATCTCAGTGATGTTATCAAAAGGTTGTTGAGAGGAAAAAATGTCTTTCGGGCAGTAGCAATGATCAGGTCAAGTAATAGGAAGGCAATAGGCAGCATACCAGAAGACTAATGAGAAGTCTGATGACAAGGGTTGTTTGGATTGCATGCTTCAAGGAAAGACAAGACTGAACAATCTATGAGATAAATTTAATATGCAGGAGATGTTAAGCACAAAGTCTTATCCAGAAGTAGATTTAGGTACCTATGATGAAATTTAGGTATCTGAGGATGGGATTCATCTGCCCTAATTTAGTGTTTTAAACTTCTAAATTAAAGCTCTATCAGTTGATGATAGAAGAAATAGGTAATTCAAAGGGCAAATTCTCTAATTACCTACATTATGGGTGGTGATATCATATTTAATACCCAAAAGAATCTGATGTAAAGAGAATTTTTATAAAAGCACCCTGTAGATAAAGGAAGATATGTACATAAATGTTCATTTCATTACACAAATCACAGATTTTTAATATCTGAGTTGTACTGGTTTAATTATTCTTTCCCTTTGTTTTCCACAAGAAAACCAAGATTATACCAAAGGTGGTTCTTAATACAGTAAGATGTGGAGACATCTGGCTATATTCTGAACATAAGACATGAGATTTTAAATCTGAAAATGGCTGTATTTGTGTGCATATAGATTTTACTTTACCAAGAATAAAGACATTAGTCATGATACTGTCACACTAACAATAAAAGTTCAATTGAGAACTCTAAGTCAGAGAAGTATCAGCAAATCTGTAAAATTAACTTACTGATAACATTTACATATTAATGTAATAATTTTTGTTCAAAATGTTTTATATTTAAAAGAAGGTAGTATATTACAAAACTAACATTGTTTAGTAGTAGCTTTAAAAAAAATGGAATTTCTTAATAAGACTACATTGCTGTTGGGCTATGACAATGTTGTAAATAAGTCAGGATTCCTTTATAATCTAGATGTGATCCAATAACACTGTGGGCTTTTGCACTGTCATTTTTTATTTCAGTAACATTAATTGCTGTCATAAGAGCTTTTCAATAAATATTTTTGTGCTTCCAAATGGTTACAAAGCTGATGTATTATGTATATCTACCTAGGCAAGATTATCTATCAAGTTTTCTGAAATATTTTCTTTTGTATTGTAAACAATAGGAAAGTAAAATGATACTATTACATTTGCCCAGAAGCAAATAAAACATTATCCATCAGAGATACCACCTACAATTCTTGCAAGTAGCCAGTAGTTTTTAATCTTATTAATGCTAATTTCTTTCATGAAAAGACTGGTGAATTTGCTTCTCACTTATTTCCATGGAACTGGAAAAACACTTTCCACATCGTAATCCACCAATATTTTTAACATACTAGTTTATTTCTAGCCCTGCTACTCATTGCAAAACTCCTTATTCAGAGTATGGATCTTCCTTTCATTGCTTCTCTATGTTGTGATAGAAATTTTTATTTAAAAGGAAGATTTAAACCAGATTTTCTATATGATAATAAAACATAGGGGGCTATTTTTCCTATTTGTTATTCCATGTTTATGCTGGTCTAATTCCACTGAAGTCAATGCAATTACTGTAGAGCAAGAAAATAGTGTTGTTGCAGTTATTTATATCCAAGTTCTTAGTGTTTCATCTATTTGAACATATGCAGATTAGAAACTTTTGCATGTCAATTGAAACTGATTAAAACATTTCATGCTATGATCTTTGCAGAGTAACAGTGTCAACCACATGTGAACATTTTAAAATGACTGAAAACATTCTAAATCCCATCTCCAAAAAAATGGTGTCATAAAAGTGCGCCACCTCCTAACAGACCAACCAGACCAATTTCAATCAGGTGCGCTGGTATCAATCCTACTGTAGCAATATGCAGGAGTTGTTAGCATCTGAGATAGGATTTTAGCTTTTTTGAGTAATGCCGCCATGCCAACCCTGAAGCCCCCTGGCGTCGCCTGCCCGGCAGAGGCACGGTCAGCAGCGGGGGATACTCCCCTGTTTCTCGAGGAGATTCGGGGAGCGGCTAAGACAGAGCCCTTCGCTGTCTGCCTTGTATAGAGAGGTGGCGTCCGAGGAGGTAATAAGGGAGTTGACTCAAGGCCGGGGAAAAAGTCTCAGGTTTAATGCAAGCTCTGGGGAGCTCTGAATGGTGGCCAAAAGTGGCCTCGAGGCTCTTAAGTACCAGGGCGGTGACAAGGGGGAAGGGACGCCCACCACCCAATGGGGGAATTCGGCAGAGTGGAAGACAAAAGGACAGACAGACACCCAAACCAATGGGGAAAGTTTAAGGTAGGGACCCCTGGCCCTCGTCCACTCACTCGATGCCCAAGGTGGAAGATTTTGGCAGAGTGGGATTAGGAGCTGAGTGATGGACAAAGTACCAGGGAGGGGAGAGGGGGGTGACTGAGCATTTTCAGGGAGATTGGTGCTGGGGGAAGGGCGGGAAAGCTCAGGGTGTAACCACTGGAAGACAATGGGGGGGTTGAAGGGGCAAACCATTACAGGACTATTGTGGTGGTGCGTAGCAAAACAAAGGCGACAGACTGTTACAAAGAGATAAAAAAACAATACAACAGAGTAAGTGGTGTAGATGGATAGGAATGTATGTATTCTGGTCTCTGGTGACCCTGGGGTGTTAAACATACCTGATTTTCATGTGAGAATGAAGATAGGGCTTGCCAAATATTCCTTAAAAGAGTGAATATATCACATGCCATTCATTTCTGCCCAGAAAGGTCAGGCCAGCAGTTCTTATGCTTTTGCTCCCATCACATGCATGCACACGCACACATAGACGTGCACTTTAGAAGGTGACTTGGAAACACTGAACCTCAGCAATCTTCTGGCAAGAAATACAGCTTCCTGAAAGATTTACATTCATTAAAAAATTATATTTCAGCAAAAATGCATTTTCCCAGAAACATTTCAGCCAGTTTTCTGGTCAGTAAGAGTGTTTATTTTTGTTGAAAAGGTATTGCGAGCAATAACTTTGCCGTTGATGTTGTTGCTCTTACTATTATCTGAAGTTTGTTTTTCTACAAAAGATGCATCAGGTTAAATGACAACAGGGACATTTTAATTCAGACTATTCGTCAAATCTATGATACCACTTCACAAAAACAATCTGTCTTTGGCCTGGAAATTGACTAGCAAACTCCCAGCTTACAGCACCTGTTTCATAGCTCACAGTGAAGATTTTAAAAATACCTTGCAGTCATCTTGAGAAATCATTCATTTCATGAAATGACTGAAAGTCGTTCCTGGAATTATAGGCATTCTATTACACTATTTAACTGTTCCATGGAGTCATTAGATGAAATGCCTAAAAGTGTCAAGCATTTCATGAAATGGCTGGTGTCAGTGCTTTAGTCATTTTATGAAACTTAGCATTCTGACATTCTATTCACTACTGCTGTGAAAAATCAATTTTTTCCAAGGGAAACAATGTCCTATCAAAGTCCTACTGATATAAATAAGCAGACAGATTTGTCATATACTCCTCCGAATCTCTCAGCTGCTGCAGGTCTGAGGCAGAATGCCTTTCCTGAGCTTGCTCAGTCAGACAGACCTCCTCTGCTTTTGAATTCTTTCTGGGTGGTTATGTATGAGTACTTAAAATTTATAGAATGAAAAAAAAAACACAAAGAATTATTAGTTTAGTTTAGTTTAATTTAATTTAGTTTAGTCTTTATTGCTAACCCACACCCAAGAATGTATTTAGACTTGCTTAGTAACGTACAACACTAATGAGATAGAGATAATAGAAAGTAAGAGATAATAAAAACACCCACTTTCCTATAATTGAGTC
Source organism: Vidua macroura (assembly GCF_024509145.1). Lineage (NCBI taxonomy): Eukaryota > Metazoa > Chordata > Aves > Passeriformes > Viduidae > Vidua > Vidua macroura. The sequence continues at coordinate 56,615,763 of NC_071575.1, forward strand.
AGGCAGAATGAATACACAGAACAGTTTAGTATCATAAAATACATAGATGAAAAGGGTCTGAAAGGGATTGGTTTGAAAAGTAAAATCTGTCATGGGAAATATTGTAAGAATTAATTGGGTTTGTGTCCCAAGCAGCTTCTCCAAGAGAGGAGATTATTAGTGGCAATTGTTGTTCACTGTTCTGAAACTTTACTGATGGAGATCAGGATTTTGCAAATGCTATGGAGGCTGAAGGAAATGTAAAATAAGTAAACGCAAATGTTCCAAAGTCAAATTGAATAGCTGATGTCCTGGTTCTGAAAGCAACTAGTTGTTGTGTTAACAACAACTGTTGTTGTTGTAAAGTGAAATATGAAGTATTTATAAATAAAATTATTATGAAAATACTTTAAAATATGTTATTTTTGGTTAATATTTATAATTAATCAAGAATTATGCATACAATGTCTAAAACTGTTATTCATTACACAAACTACAAGACAACCAATAGCAAGAAAGCAAGAATCATAATCTTGAAGTGGATTTAAAGGACTTTTTTTGTTGTTGTTAATTATATAATTTGTCACATGGAAAATACTTGAATACTTACAACTTCTTTCTTTTTTTTTGCATGCAGCTAGATTTGGGAACCTTCTAGTTTCTCCGTGGGTGAAAAAAAAAACAAAAAACCAATAGAGCAGTCATGAGTAAATTAATGAAGAAATAAGTATTAATAAGAATGAAAAAAATTCCATGTATCTGGATCTTACATTCTACTGAGGGATGGGAAATTAAAGTTCTTCCCAATAGGCAATAGAATAATCTACATTCATAGTTACTCAAATTGTGAATAGCTGTTAAAAAAACAATTCTAGCTGTCATGAGGTGTTTCAGAATTCTTTTGTGGATTTATTGAATCAGGGCACTGCTGCTGGAGGTAGCTTACTCTTTTATGAAAACTTTTTCCCATCATCTTGCTGCAAATGGTTGCCTTTGCTCATTCACAGTAGAAGGAAATTAACATGAGGTGAACAGATTTGCACAGTAGGAAATGTGTGTAAGCAGACACCATCTTATAGTTGTTTGAGTAACTTGGGGACATTTGCAGAAAACACCTGGCATGACTTTCAGTACTGTTATTTGATGTGCCTTTCATTGAATTTCTCCGATGTGAGCAAGTTACCTCAAAACCCAGCTCTTCGACTTTTATGATAGAACATTCCATTGCAGCCAACCATTTTTCCTGCACTAGGATAGTAGGATGGGATCCTTAAAGAATTTAGAATTTTCCAGAATCCCAGTTTTCTTTATATTTCTATCTATATCACTCACACAGTGCAAAAGGTTGTTACCAAATGGAGGCTCCCTATGGATCAACTTGCACAGTCTTTGGTCAGGTGGATTACACCAGAAATCTCCGTGTTTTATTAGAAGAACTGAAATAGTGGAAAGCACATGATGGGCCTTTGCAGCACTTAGATTTCATCAGATTCTTATATTGCATTCATTACTTACATATTTTAATATATTCAAAAAAGACATGGGAATTATAATGTTCTATCATTTAATTTTAGATATTTAAAAGCACCTATTTATATAAGTTTTGTTGTTTCTACTTTGAAAATAAACTTGGAGTTCTGAGAAAGTACTTAAGAAAGTTCTGGACTAACTGTCAGAGTTTAAAAGTTCTTTGATGTTTCTGTATTACCTATCTACTTGATAATTTTCCCAGATTTCATTTGCTTTCTCCAAAAGTAAAACAGAATCTAGGAAAATCCACAAAGCTCTCTTCTGCTGAATTATATGTGAAAGAGGAAATGATCAAAATTTCTGAGGACATATAGGGGATACAGCCACCAGCACTCAGCAGGCCAAGGAGATTTTGGAAGTGAAATGTAGTAACAGACATTCCTGCAACTGCCTTTTTCTCCCCTTGCGTACCCCACAAGGATGCAAGGCTGGAGTGAAAGGCAAATACTGCAAAGGGATTGCACTATAAATAGTAACTACATTTGATCTTGCCAACAACTTTGTATGTATTCTGCCCACAAATGTCAGGATCAGGCATGATGCCTCCAACTTAGCCACATTTCCCCTCTTCTCAGGCAAAATGTGGCCTAAGAGTCTGGGTTAAGCATTAAGATTACCATGTTTGAATCATTAAAATGTCATTATGATGTCATTGGTACTATCAAGGATACTTTTGATCATAATATCCTGACAAACCTAATTAAAATATGTGTATTTATTTAAATGTCATGTTAACATATTTTACAGCTTTTTTTTTTTCAGCACACATTATATATTCAGATAAGGCAGACCTTAAGAGAGCCAAATGGAACCTGAATTTTCAATCGTGCTCAAATAGTATATAAAGTTAAATCTGGTACTTATGATACTTCTAGTGCAAATACTGTATAAAGTAACAATTGCAAAGGCATAACATTATGAGTATAGAGCTGAAATGTTAAGTGAAATTAATATTTTTCTGTTAAGATTTGGTAATGGGTGTCTGGATAGAAATTATTTTGAAAGCAATAGTTAAAAAGAGGGAAATCTGTTCTCTCTTATTTTACTCAATAGGCACCCAATTGCTCCTACAATGAAAGAAGGTTAGATGTCTAAAATCTGCAAGACTGAATTCTGTTCCTGCATGTTCTGAGACAAATGGAATTAGACAGATTTCTCTGGAGATGAAATCAGTCACCATTGTGCTGTATGGATAAATTAAACAGAAGAACAGTATGTCTGAGGAGAAAAAATACATTGTCTTAAATTTTCCATGGCAGAGTACTTATATTTCATAGCTTTGCATTTATGCTCAATAGCAAAGCTTTGGCACTGCTCAATTGTTGTAACAAAGACCAGAATTGTACTCTGCTCGATTTCTCAGAGAATAGGCCACTTAACCAAATAATGCTGTAAGTGAACAGATAAAAGTGGGCTACCAATTTTACAAATGATTGTCTGCTACTGCCAAGTACTTCAGAAAACTGGCATGAGCTTTCCAACAGGAAATATCCCTGTGTACAATAGTTCCTGAAGAATGCCAGCTAATGTAGAACAAAGAGGAGTCTGAATGTGTCATGAAGCAGTTTTGAGAATAGAGGGCCAGATATATGGTGTCACACTGGAGATACATTTGGCTCAGAGTTTTTGAACTATGAGTTAGCAATTTCTATTAGAAGAGCTGGGCACAAAAAGCATCTGGTTGTTTTGGAAACAGGAAATAAGAAGTGCCTCCAAAGACACCAGTGAGAAAAGCTTTTGCTCTTAGCAACTTCATGTTAGCTGAACAAATTCGTGTTTGGGTTCCACCTGTGAAAGCTGTACACTGGTAAATGGAAATGGTTGAAATAGAACTTATCTATCTTACATCTGCTTCTCACATATTTTCTGTCTTTGAAACAACCAACTTTGCCAGGACACTCTACAATACCTATTTGGGGTCAAGACAATTTCATCAGATATATAGTAAAGGCAGGGTTTGCAAACAGTAGTCCAAAGTCTAGCTAGGAGGAAACCAAAGTGAATAAATGACCAGAATATCTTATAGGAGTGCAGCAGAAATAGAAACAGTAGAAACAGAAAGAAAGATCCAAGACAAAAAACAATAAGAGTAAGTGGAGTAATTTGACAAAACTCTGTAGAAAAGTTTTTATATTCTCTTTTTAAAAACAGTTTTAACTGTCATTATTGTGTCTTGCATTTAAAAATGTGCCCAGTACATGGCATTTCTTGCCTAACTCCCTACTTTGACCCACACTTGCTGCCTTCTGAGCTATTTTTTTCCAATAATCTGCTTTTTCTATATGATATTTTCTGTCTTCTTTGTCCTCTACAGAAAAACTGTGCATCTTCTTAACCTTTTATGTCCTTTTTTTTTTCCAGGATTAAGGCAGCAATCACAAAGAAGGAGAGATGGCTTTTATTTATTCCAAATTTCTCAGGCTACAGGAGCACCTTTCTTCCTCACCTTAGCAGCACAGCTGAAGGGCAGCAGGAGTCAGTGCTCTGACTCCCACTTGGTGATATTTTGCTTGCTCCTTCTCAGTTGCTCAAATGAATTGATTGTTCTGCCTATAAGCTGTCAATCAGTGAAACACAGGAAAAGGGAAGCATATTTGAATGGCTGTTTACAGATATATTAGTGAGCTAAGGAATTAATTTCTGTTTTTCTTCTCACCACAAGAGTTAGTGTGACAGAGAAAATAAATTCTTTTCCTTGCTCCTTAGCTATAGCACCTGCATTTTGAAACCAGTGCAGGGATTCAGTGGAAATAGGACTTTTATAAGTCTTCTCAAGGCTTATCAGGTATCCTCCATTCATACACAAAGAACCTGAAATGAAATTAAAATTGGAAGCAAACAATATGTTCAGAGAAGAGAAAAAAAAAAAAAAAAAAAGTTTTCTGTTATGATGTATCCTCCACACTAAATTGGGTCTTCACAAAGACCTTTCCATTATGTGTTTTTTCTGGTTAATAAAAGAAAAGAGAATAAGGAAGATGCTGTGGGAAGAATCCAAAGTCCTGGAATAAATTCTGATGAGTTTGGAATAATGTTCTATCTTTGTAGAACTTGTCTGTTGTATTCTGAAGGAAAAGCATGAATAAATTAAAGAAAATACATATATACAGCAAATTTTAGATCAGAGGTCTCTCTGAGTTATAGCCTCAATTTAATCTTCACTCAAGACCCATTTTTGAGACTCAGCTCTGTTACTGGCCCTCTCTTGTCATACATAATTTCACACTTATTAATACCATTCTCATGAGATTTTTTAAATTGATACATAGAAATCAGTCATAGAAATCAGTCATGAGAGTTTTTTGATCAGCAGTCTTTGACATTAATCAAGGTAGAGTCAGTGAGGCACTGCTCATTAACAAAGCTCATCTTTCTTTGCTTCTGCCCCACCACAAATTCCACTTTCTGTTCATGCAATGAGTATGCAGCAGGTTCAGGTACAAACATGGCTTAGAAACATCGACTGCTACTTTTGCATTCAAGAGGTATTTTTTTACTGTGATTTCAGCCAGGAAAGTTGATTTTCAGAAAGCATAATAGTTATGGCTGACTCAAGTGATGAAGACATAAAGAGCATTATGCATACGAGGGCAAAAGACAAGGATGTCAGAAACAATGTTCCAACCCTGCATTTAGATAAAACTCTTCAAAGGAAGTAGAATGAAATTAATGCTTTTATACCCCTCAACTGGTCACCAGGAGACAGAAATCCCTTATCTTCTGCAGATTGGAAGGACAAAAGGGGCTAATAAACAATAATTTATGGAGCTATCTGTAACCAAAGTATAAAGTTTCAGCACAATATTTCTGTTTACATCTGGTAACTTGTGTACCACTAAACATCTTCCAGAAAAGTTGACTTGTATCAAGAAGTGATTTTTATCTACATTTTCAGGCTTGAGCTTTTTGAATAAGTAAGAGAAAAAATTCAGTCACACATTTGCTATATGGATTTATGTCCTACAATTTTTAGCCGCATTTGATGTCTTCTTCTTCCTGGTCCAATTGAGCTACACTGCACTGTCAGAGAAATGTAAATTGGTCTTGAAGTGACACTTTTGGCAACAAGGGATTGGTTTTAAGCCCCTGCTAGGTGCATACTTGCTTAAGGACCAATAACACTGCAAATTAGGACAGCCTTACAGGGGCTTATACCCAAGCTCAGTTTGGCTACTCCTGGAAATCTCAGGGCTAAGAAAGGAAACTCTGAGCAATCTTTGCCTCCAGTTGCAGTTCTGCCAAGGCTGTGAGGCTCTAGAAATTTTGTGTTTCTAAAATGCTGATACTTCAAAGAATTACCTTTACATTTGAGGCAAATCATATTACACTTCTAATTTAATATTTAGAAGCACCATAGTGTTTTATTTGAGGTACAGATGGCATTAACCAGCTAAATTAAATACTTTGAAAAAACAAACCATGGAAACTAACAGAAAACAGTACTTTATCAGAATCTATGTGTTTAGAAAATTACTTAGGTGCCAAATCTTGACATCAGTGTTGACCTTATGTTTGCCATTTATCAGCAAAGTTCATCACTGAACTATTAGGGTATGATTGAGATATGTACTTCAATACATATGTGTTTCAACAATCTGGGTCATGTAGCTCATCTGCTTTACAGAAATTCATCATCATTACAAAGTAAAACAAGAAAAAAAATGTGGATATTACGGTCCGGCCAGAGAAAGAGAAAGCCAGAAAAGCTTTCCCATGAATCGCTCTGGGAAGTTTTAGGGAGGCAGAGAGAAAGAATGGTAAACAAATGGTAAACTATTTGCAGGTGGTGTTTGTATTAAGTTGTTTTTCTCATAAGATGTTTACAAACAGAGATGCTACAAATTTCCTAAATCCTGCCATGGAGAGCTGCATAATGGAATATGTGGGACATTGACATTTTTCTGGGTTCTGACAATAAAAATTCTGAGCATTTTGTTTGAAATTCAGTTGTTGAGACTCACAGCAGATAACAGATACCTTATATGAAGAGGTCACACTCTTTTTCTCCAAAGTGCCGGTGATCACCATTAGCTCTCTTCATAATTGTGCTAATAATTCACATGCTTTTAGGACAGTGAGGGGGCTCACCTCTGAAATTCCAATTTACAAATAAGGTTCAAGAGCATGGATACAGTCTATAGCACTGTGTTTGCCACTTTGGCTGAAGTCTTGTACAGCTTCCTGACCTCCCCCATGAAACTCAGCACAAGGTCTGGAACAGCTTCCACTGGAGCAGCTGCCATTCCATGGTGTGGCAATCAGTCACTTTTTCCGCAGATGAACAGGTATATTGGACCACAGTCCAGGCTCCAACTGACAGGCTAAAGGCATTCTTAAGTAAATTTACAGGATCAGAGACAGCCTGAACAAAACTGAGCAACATGTTGAGCCACAGTTGAAGGCACTCCACAGGAAATCCTGAGGACTATTTTTTTTTTCTTTTACTGAATTGCTTTTTATCAGAGAATTTGCTACTATATAATATACATGCGGAGCCTGGAGCAGAGACCAGATAAACTTAATCTTTCCTCCTCCCCCATTACATTCTACATCAAATGACATGATGTAAGGATTAATATTCTCAAAAACTGTCAGGAACTCTGATACTGCAGTGACAAGGCACCATAAATACTGTAAATAATCCTCCATTTCTCGTGAAATTACTGGATTCTGAAAGGGTAAAATTGATCAAATTTAACTAATATAATTAATTTGTACCGAATTGTTTGGCTAATTGTTAGAAGAATAACATTAACAGAGAGCACATGAGGTTTTCTATCAATATTGTTATAGATGGGAATAAAATCCTTCTGATCAGAACAATCACCTCACTGCTATATGCATTCTGAGTCCTCCTAGGTGTTCCACAGTATTTGGTTTAGCTTTTGAATCTCCAGTTGAGCTGCAAGATGTGTGAAAACTCAAGTACTCAGACAGCTTTCTATTAGCTCTACATCTGAGAAGACTCAAGAGTATAAATTAATCCTTTCAAAGTCAATTGTAACTTACCTTCATTAAATTGGCTCAAGATCCTTCTGCTTGAGAAAATAACATATGACTGACTTAAACTTTTTACTAAACACTGATTTTTCCCTTACCTTCTCCCTTACAAATGTTTGCTTTTGACATTGACTGTCAGAGCTGAAAGAATAGGCACATTTTAGACTTTTGATTTCTGAGGGGGACAGAGCTCTGATGCACCTGAATGTGTGATATACTACTATATTAATACCTGATCCTGAAGAGTCTCTCATCTGACTGGAAGGAGGGGAATCAATGCGGAGGAAACACCAAAGTGGAAATTGCTGCGTGGCCTCTGGTGGCTATCTACTTTCTACCAATTTAAAAAGTTTTTCATAGTATTTTATGCCCTCAGTGCTCTGTTTCCCAAGATAGTGGCAGAATATAATCATTCACATCTTTGTGAGGGCCAATGCCAGTAGAATGAGTTCTGCCAGGGAAGCAGGTGAAAACAAGCAGTGCTGAGGTGCAGCAGAGTTCTTTTCATCTTTCCTTCAAACATTCTGAGGTCTTCAAGATCTCCTTTACTCAGTGATTTATTTCTCCAAACAAGTTAATTTAGAGGAACATCTCTGAAGGGCAATGAACTTTGAGGGGCTGTCCTATAACTACTACTTAGTCTGGATGGATTGCTATGTAGCATAAAGGTAACACCAAGCTTTGGAAACTTGAAGAATTGCAAAGGCACATTTACTGCAGATGCATTTGGATGAATCACCTAATTCAATTCAGTGAAACAAAATGTCAGTTTCCAGTCAGTCTGGTCCATATAGACTTATTATACTTTTTACATTAAAAATGCCAGTAATACACAAATTAGATGAGACTGAATTTAGCACTTTAACTTTCCTAATGCTTCACATATCTCTTCCTTGAGATAACCTGTGCTTACCTCATTATTGTCTAGTCTCAAGTCTTTCTGGCTTACTGTAGAATCAGCTTTTAAAGACCAGTTCATTTTTCCTTTATTTTCTGTCTTGAAAATATATAGCTATTTTTTTTTTTATCAAGATACATTAAGCCTCCAATTTCTATAACTCAGAGTGTTATTTGTAAGGAATATCTATTTGCTTTGAAGTGCTTCTTGGTTCCAAGAATTCTGGAAGAGGACTTTCTGGATCACTTTCTTGAAGGCATCATCCTATTTCCAATTAATCCTACCTGAAAGCCTGTTCACTCTCAAAAAATACCCCAATTTAAAAAACTTGCAGATATTTCCCCTTTTGAAAGCTGATCTCAAAACCAAACACATTTCCAAAGAAAAAGCTTCAATGTGTTCTCACACCATCCCTTTTTCACACTGAAAAAAAAAAAAAAATTACAGTGGATTATGAATTTTTGTCCATTACCAGAGTACAGTGCCCTGGTAGTTGATAAAAATTCTTCATAAGTCATGGAAAGTGACAAGCAACCATGCAACTTTTGACTTCAAAATAGTGTAACACCAAGTAAAATCTTCTGCTCATTAGACTGGTACCATATGAGTGTCTGGGGGAAAAATAAGTATCCTTAGAATTTAATGTCAGAGTTGGAGTCCTCATTCTTGCCCTTTTTATTGTTTGGATTTCTGACTCCACTTCCTGCTGCTCAGTACTGACTTCAGTTATCTCTTATCCTGGTTCTTTAGAATGTCTCTTCCTGACTTCAGCTTCCCAACGTCAGGGTGTCCTGCCCTGACACACTGAAGCTTCTTAGCTGAGCCCTCTTCTAAGTGTGACTCCAATATCCTGTAACCCTGGTCATGACTGTGACACATGCTACTCAAAACTTCATAGGGTGGAGCACCTCAGATATGTCTAATCTCCCTCTTGTGTTGGTAGAACAGGGGACCAGGCAAAAAACAGAAAAGACCAGCTCTTTTTTTTTTTTTTTTTAAGATGCACTTTCTGTTCTTTGAGTATTTAAATGACCCAGTTTCAGGACATAGATATGGTATTTTATTTATAAAGAAGAGCTCTATTTCCAAATGTAAACCTATAATCAATTTGGTGTCTTGGGTGTGTTGAGATCTGCCTTACTTCTGGCTGTCTTCTTTGATAAAAGATATATAGAAGCCATGGAATCCAAGCTTCTGCAGGATTTTTGAGATACTTTGCAGGGTGTTCTATATACAGGAGTTCAAGTTATCCTAAATTTTCTTTACACTTTTGAAACAGACAGGAAAAATCATTGATGAAGCACTGTTAAAAGCTTACAGAACACAAACATTTCAAGAAAAAAACAGCAACGAGAAAATTGATTTCTCTTCTAATAATGCCAACGCCCTACTTTTTTTTTTCTGGAACTTGTAAAGGATTTACTACTCATCAAAAATACCCCAAAAAACAACCAAACAAATCCACAAGGATTTTTGTTATTAACTCTCCACAATATGCTTTAATTAGATAAAATAATGTAAGATACTGATGTTGGCATAATCTATAAAAGCTTTAAAAAGTCTCTATATTTCTTGCTCACTCTCTCCAAATTTAAATATCTTCTCATAGTGTAATAAATATTTTAAATTAAGCAGAAAGACATAAACATAATTAAAAAGTAGTGTTGCACCATCTCCTTATAAATATTTTATAAGTTTTTACATTAAATAATATGAGTCTGAACATAGTGAATTAGAAGGGTATTAGAAGCATCTGCTGAATACTTGATAAAGAACAAATTCAATTTCATTGAATGATAATTTTGAAAGCACAATACAAATCTTTGGATCATAGGGCATATATCAGTATACTATATTGTTCTTTATACCTCAAGGAGATAAGGATGACTCTTTCATTTTGTTCTGTAAATTATTTCAAAATCCATTTTGTAGGAAGTTGTCACTTTAAATTTTATAGGCAAAAATTGTACATCAATAAGAAATTATTAGTGTACAATTTAGGACGGTGTGTTTGCATACAAAACACTCACTATGTATTAAGCCTCTCATCAGACAATTTACTTGTATTAAAAGGAGAATGACATAGCAAAATTTACAGTATACTGCACAAAACTCCTGACTGTTGCAACATCTAAAACCAGAACAGGTGGAAAACCTATTAAGACTGATTTTCAAATATTCTGAAACTCAACTTTCCTGTAAATTAGTGTCAGCACAATTACAGACCCAACTTGTGCAAACGTAGTATGCAAGCATCTTAAATATGAAGAGATTCAAATAACCATTCTGATGTAAATCTAATTATGCAACTGTATAAACAAATACACTGTGTAAAAACACAATAAATAAATAGACATAAAGAAATATGTTATGGGCATGGGATTCTCATACACGTGTTCTACTGTTCAAGAAAATAATTCAAAAGGACCAATGAAAGTGTATTTTCTAGTTCCAAGACCACTTGGTCATTTGTTTTAAACAAAGAGCAGTAAGAGATGGTCACCATTTCATGAATAGCATTTATTTCATTTCACCTTCAAATGTAGCTGGAGGACATCTGGTATGTTGGACAGCCCATTTAATTTAAAGCATTTGTCTCTGGTGTGCAAATGAAGAAGGATCTGATGGAAGCATGATTTTGGAAAATTTTCTTTCAAATTCTTTTTCCAGTATAGTTTATTAAGTGTATTTTTGTCTAAGGTTGTACAGAGCATACTTCAGGGTGTTTCACACAGCTCTTGGCTAAGTTTAACAGTATCATGTAAGTTATAATTTCATATATGGTGACTATTATGCCTAGGAAAAATATATAACACATATATTAAATTTTCATAGAGGTATAATGGTCACTAAATTTTGGCTGCAGCAATAGACTTGCAATCCAAATTTTATGCAGAAGATAGATATTTTGCTTACTCATTGCATCGTGGACTTTACGCAACTTATGCAATTATCTTTTGAATTTATTAAAAAATCTCTTGATCAAAGTGGCTTATTAAAAGTTCAGCATATGATGAGACAATCAGTGATCTGTCATAATCTGAAAAAACTTATTGTTGTGAAAAGTAACTTTGGCATGGGTAAGGAGGAAATAGATGAGTTTAGAGTTGTAAGAGTCTCCACATAAGATGTGATTGACAGTATCACAACCTGAGTACTTGAGGTACAAATTGTTCTAGCCCATCCTGATAATGAGAGAAAGATATATCCAGTTGAATGGTTTATAGAGGAAATCGGATGTGCCTCACAACAAACCTTTTAAGTGCTCTTTCAATGCCAGAGGATTTAATAAGAGTTTTGTGAGTCCGGCTAATTCTTCATAGAGACTATGAAAAGTAGGCTACTAAAAGATTACTACTTCTTGAGAAAGACATTATCAAATGCTATGCAGGAAATGGGAAGGTGGGATTGTGTAATTTTTCCTATAGTATAAGAAGAAAATGTTGGATATTAATTTTGAGCTGGTTTAGAGCTCCTTATGAAAAACTGCTATAAGAGGTTGACATGCAGAGACAGATATTTATCTTATGTTTTCTTTTCTTAATTTGATTTTTTTCTTCTTCATTTTTCTAGAATACTAACATATTTCATAGAACCCTTGGTGTGTTTCATGAAGTTACTTTAATTTGTAGTTGTATCCTTTATATCTGTAATTTTATTAAGGGCACACAATTTTAAAAGTTATTAAAAAATTTGGAACTATAATAACTTCCTCAAAATGCTACCAAAATCCTCCAAATGAAAGTAAATGAATCTTATAAATCTCTTACTAAAACTTCCTTATCTTTCAAAATTAAAACTACCTCATGAGCTTTTCAATAAATTTAATTCCACTCATATAACCTACATGTATTCTTAATTGATTTTTATATTCCTAACAAAGCAAATATATTTAATTCTTATGTTTCATATGAAAACTTATAAGAATTTTAACCAATCTGTTTTCTCAAACTGTCTTCCTGAATAAGACACTATGGTGGCAAAGATCTTGGAGTGGTCCATGTATTTGTGCGGATATTTCCGTGCAAAGTTTCAATGACACACAGCCACTATTTTTATATTTAAAATGAAGGCCATAACAAATTTCACAATGCATGACAAACTATATTAAACTAGAAGAACAACATTTAGTGTTTTGTGATACAAAACATGAGATTAGCCCATCTAACACACAGAGAGATCTGATAGCTAAATAAAGGAGGAAAGGGAGGAAATAATTTCATTCCGAGTAACAAATTTGAGCTGATAGAATTATTTACCTCATTTCTTCATCAGTTTTACCACCCCATAGCTTTTGATTAGCTGCCATCAGACCTTACTAATAGTTCAGTTGCAGCAATATTTGGAAAGAAAATCGCTTGAGCCCAGTCCAGGTGCAGCACTCTTCTCTTTTGCAGTCTCTGTTCCTGTTTTCTCACATTTTTACTCTTGCAGGTTCTCTATATTCAGTACTGTTTATATCTCTTTTTCATTTCAGAACAACTTGTGGATAAGCAGGGTTTCTATTTAAAAATGTAACAAGGCCCTTGTGCTACAAATGATCTGTAGCTTAAAACTTCATGTGCCAAATTTCATTCCTGAGGGAGGTCACTTGATACTGCTGCTGACACCCCTCAACTGATAAATTTCTCATTAAATTAGACACCTCCACAGTTGTGAGAATTGGCTTTTATGAGTCTACACCACGTTTTTAAGTATAAGTGCAAGGAGCAACTATCTGTTAAAAATGATTCTGTAAAACATGACTAAACTCTGGAACCAGGATAATGATTTCAGACACTACAGGAGAAAAGCTAAGTGCTTTATCCGAAGGAGATTTTTTTTAGTAACTACTTGCTACATAAAAATACCTTGTTACGCATTTGATAAATATTTTATTGAGTTTTCAGTTCCTAGAGTACCTGAAGTACAATTACATCAGCACAAATGAATGTAATTACCCTGATAGCACATAATATTAAATATTGGATTATTTTGGTCTTAGTAACATCATTAAAATAAAATATTAGGTAAAATAAAATGAAAGAATTCTACTGTCTCTCAGTTCTTGTGTTGGTAGACCAGAAAATGTGTTCTGCCTGTCATCTCTCTAAGGCAATCAACTATTCAGCTACTAAATTTTAGAAGCAAATTTTACATGCAGACCAAAAGAATCCCCAGAATTTCACATTTGGAAAAAAAAAAAAAAAAAAAAAAAAAAAAAGAAAATTAATCATTAACTCCCTACTTGATATAAAACCAAGAAAGAGCTTGCATTAAATTAAGAGAAATTAACACTATCTTACAGAATAGAAAAGAAAAATATCAATCCATTCTTTGTTTGCATGTATATGGCCTTATGAAATCTGAATTGCAGAGAGCTATGGCCTATATCATTCAGAAAGATCTGTAAAATTTTATAAAGTCTGATGATAAATATTCAGCATTCCATGTCACCTGAGAATCCTGTAAAGGGTTGTCTGCCACCTACAACATCCCTAAACATTTTCAGTAGCCTGCTGCAATCCTTAGCAGGGATAGTATTTCCATCTGCAAAGATACCCTGCCTTGTTCCAGAGCTGGTCCATTAAAAAATCCAGCAAGATTATCTGCAGCACCAAGAAAATATGGAAAATCTGTGGAGAGTGAGGGTTCAGTGAAGTTATAATAAAGTTGGAAATTTAAGTTCTCATGGCCAGTGATGTCCTCCTGATTTAAAACTCTTCAAGGTCACATGAGTAAAGGTAAATATTTTCTTCTGTATCGGAAGAAGTATCAGAAGTCTCTGGTGCAGTCTCTTATTCACTGACTATCAGTGCTTCAATATAGTTATATTTCTTACAATTCTGAACATTAAGAAGGATTACCTAAATATTTTAATATTTATTATTCAAATTTTATATATACAAATAAAATTACATGCTTGCATACCGGAATATGCAGGTGATCATTACTAAAATTCACTCAAAGACCATTTTCAAGTCACTGAGTACCTTCCAAAGGTTCACGATATTATTTAATTTGTATTGGAAATTATGGTTTCAATCCTTTCAGGGATTTGAACATTGCACAGTACTGTCAGCTTACCATGATTAATGTGGGAATTGTGGAATTTTATCAAGGTTGTCCTGGATCCTGAGTTTTCCAAAGTGAATGAGAAGAGCAAAAGAGCAATTAACCTTGCAGTATAGAATTGTTAGGGAAAAAAAAAAAAAATCAAACATACAGTAGCAGTCTGACAGGAGATAGAATTACATCACTATATTCTTTTCAATTGCATGACCACTGAGTAACACTTTGGCTATAAACATGGTGTTTGTCTTTCCTTAAGACATTTTCTTTCCTCTACACATCTTTTTGCTGATTCTATTGTTTACCTCTTGTTTTTTACTTTTTCTCTATAAAACATCTAACTTTGTCAAGTAAAATGATTCATCTTCTGTAACAGTATCCCTAACCTACAGCTAGGAAGGCAATATAAAATCAAAGGTTTCAAAAATTCCATGCCATAAAGTTCAATTATTTGAGCAACAGATAAGATGATATGTCAGTCTTTTTCCACAGCAAGGAAAAAGACTTTATCTTTTCTTATGTCTTTTAATTTCACATGGATGTTTTCTGTTGCGGAAAGTAGCATCAGGCTTCAGAATATTTTTTTCCTTTGACCATCATTAGTAAAAGCTATGTTAAAATGAAAGAGAAAACAGGAACTGTTTACATGAGATACATAATTAATTTTATAATGATGTAAGTAGCTTTTTTTTTCTCAATTCTGTGTCTTCACAATAGCTAATATTTTTGTTTTATTAATAATGACATTTGATACAATGAAGGATACCTAGGCATATCTTAATCTGAAAAGTAGAAAAGTAGAAAAACTACTGTTTTTAAAATGATGAGTGGGATTTTTTACTTTTTCTTTTTCTTTTAGTTTTAATTATCATCTTCACTCCCCCTTCCCTTCTTCTTCTAATCAATCACTAACTCTTTCAATCAAATTACAGAAACTTCTTCTCTGAATAAAATCTTCTCTTAGGTAATTTCAAGTAGAATATACCTTACACAGCATCATCTCTAAATTGTATCTGTTAGAGGCAGAATAAAACATCTGGACCATTGGGCAGAATAGCACAGGTTTTCTTAATGTTATGAACATAAATATCTGTTTAGAAATCTTTAAACACTATTTCAGATTGAATAAAGTTTCAAAATAAATAGATTACCTAAAAAAATACATTTTGACCTTTCAAAAGATAAATTTACATGCACTGTGACTCAAAAATATTTAAAGGCAAAATCTATTTCAAATGTTTACTAAGTCCATTTCTGAGCCTAATTTACTCATGAGAAGTCAAAAACCCCCAAAGATTAAGATTTGGCTGAAAAATTAAGTAATCTAGAAAACTTCTTTTTTGCTTCCTATTCAATCTATTCTTCCCCTAGCGCCCACGGATTATTTTCCTTTTTCTCACGTAAAATAGGATTACAATTTTAAAATCAAAGGACCAAGGTATATCAGACAATCAGCTCTATAGAGGATAGAAGAAGAATTTTTAAACCAGCAAACAAGCCACAATTCATGTGGAGAAATATGGGTTGTGGTTGGATAAAACTGAAATTTTTCTATGGAATTAAAAAAACTTGTCAGTGAGAGTTTTCATTTGTTTTTCTACTATGCACACAGATTGCCACAAGCTACAGGGACTATCTACCCTTCAATAATATGCATGTGGAGGTGAAATTAGGGATACGTTTACAGTCATACTGAGTATATATTCTCATTCTGCATGCTTAATTGCACAAATCGTATCCTAGGAATGTTGATTTGAGTGCACTATATATCTGATAACATAACAGATAAATCCCAAAAACATTCACTAGGAAAACAAACTTCAATCACTTAAAAGTTCATCGGTCATTCTATTTTTTAAAAATTTTTAAATATTTGATACATGTCTGGAGAAGATAGGGAAATTACTGCCATGATACAAGTCCCTTCCAGAAAACTGTGGAAGCCTGTACACAATCTACCAATTTTTTCTTAATGATTTTTTAGAAAATTTTAGTCTGTAATTATCAGAATAATGGCATTGTGTAGTCAAAAGTGCAGTCAAGTCCCTGCTCTTCCGCATGTTCTGGTTTTCATCTCCTCAGAGTCAAGAAATTCCTCTCAGCAAAGCATCTTCTATACAACTGCAAACAAATAGTTCTGCTTTACCAAACAATTCAGTAGGCAGATGAAGACATTACATTAAATAATGCATATTAATTATGTATTTTAATATATAAAAGTATATGTATATATCTGTTCATACAGGTGAGGTTACGAATCAGTGGATATGAGTAAGAGAGGAGAGGATTTTCTTTAGGATTCAGCACTCATTGACTGCAGCATCGCGCTCTTTCTCCTGGGTTCCGAGCAGCTCCGGTGCCCTTCGGCGCTGCCTGCCCCCGGATGCCCGTGTCCACCGCTTCTCTCCCGCGTGCCGCTGCTGCTGGCACGCCAGTCGGGGTCTGCCGGGTTCTGTCGCCCATGCGAGGATCCGATGCAAAGAGGGAAGGAATGTCCAAATCACCCACGAGGAAGGCAGGAAGGCTTTATTGTCGATGAGAGCTGCAGTGGGGGGGGTAGCTACCTGCACTTCCCACGCCATGTGGGGGAAATGGCGCCGGGACCTGGGAGGGAGCGGGATGATATAGGGGGTGTGACAGGGAGGGCAGATGCCACCCCCCCAATCGGTGCGGGTGCCACGGTGATGATGTGAGACAGCGACCAACCGAAACACCGCAGGGGTGGACACTGAGCTTCGGGTTGAGTGGGATCGTGGGGACGGGGCGGCGGACACGGGATTCCCGGGGCCGGACGGGGGAGTGGTCACAGGAGTGGCAGGGGGGAAAACCAATGGCAGGCAGAATGGGGCTAGACACCACTGGGGGCGGGCAAAGCACGGAGGATGTACGAGGATACATAGAACTTGGTAACTAATATAGATTAGACAGCTAAACCCAAACCCGGGATGCAACAATTGACTTCCAGGAAATCACTGACAACTGCAGGCTGTGTTCCAGGTACTTGGTATCTGTCACAGGGAGTGTCTTGGTCCTGCTATTGAAGCCATGTGCAACCTACTGAAATAGCTCAAACTAAGGAATTCACTAGTAAACATGTACAAAAATTAAAGCACACAGGTTATAGCGCATTTACAATATTCCATCTTGTAATGACCAACTTATTTTCATGTCCAGACAAGTCTTGCAACCTCAGTAATAGGAAAGGAGAATTTACAACTAACTCCATATGTATCTTTCAAAAGTACTAAATAATAGTTTTCTGTCCTCACAGAAGAAAGAGCAAAGTAGCCCTCAGTCTGGAAATCTGATCATTTTATTCTCTGAATACTAGAAAAATTAATTTTTCTCATAGTTAATTTCACGTGTTAAAATATATATATACACACAGGTACACTGTAAACCCTATTTTACATAGATCTATAGCTACAATAAAATTTTATTATTTTAATTTTTCTAATCTGGTTTTCACCACTTTTTAATCTTAAGCAACTTCAGGACAATTGAGTATCTAATATTTAGGCTTACATCCAATGCTAAATAAGGAATGATGAAAAATCAAAAAAATATGGAAGTTTGACAAAATGGAAAAATATTAAGGAGCATACCAAACATATCTATAACTAAATATACATACCAAACATATCTATAATGAAATATTTTCAGATTATCACTTTGTTGCATGGTATCCATTAGGAAACTACTTCCAAAATGCCTCCATTCTTTTGTGGATAGACATCTGCAGCTCCTATAGTTGTAATGCAACAGAGTTAAATCTTCTTTAATACTGTTCACGCAAAATGCATCTCAAAGCACTTTATGGGAGTGCAATAGCAGACGGAATAAGAAATTAAAATGTAGTTTTACAATGAAGTGACTACAAAATGGTTCTGTGGGGTTTTGTGTTTATTGGACCTCACTGATCCCACAGCAAATTTGCTTAGCTTAGCTTAGCTTAGCTTAGTTTATGGATAACATATTGATTTATTTATCAACTCCTGTGCTTCAGAATCCACCTAGCCCTGCATATCAAATCAACTGAATTAATTCCTGATACTCATTCTCAAGATTAATAAAAGTCTTTACAAAGAAAAAAAAAATTGTGTTCAAAATGTAGATCCACAACTCAACAGCTGGTCTTTAACAGAGATGGGAAGCAGTGCCTGCGTTGTTTCACTGGTCTTGTTTTACTCAATGTCTATGTCCATCTTGATTTAGTCTTAGAAATTTTCAAAGAGAATTTCCACTTGCTGCAGATTCTTCTATTTAGTCAGAAATTTATTTTCTCCAGACAATGGATGTTACATCTCTTCCTTTTTAACATTACTAAGATTTTTTTAAATAGGATGTACAAGCCCCTGAAATTTCAATTTAGCAGAAACTGTTTTCATTGAGAAAGAGCAAATTGATTATTTTACCAAATCTTTAAGTCTAGCAGGTACTACATAAGTAATTTAAAGCAACAACTAGTTTCAAAACTCTTACAAAATAATTTATAGGGTAGGCAATGAAAGATAGAGAATATAAGGAACAGCTAGAAAGTCTCCTGCACTAAAAGCTAAAATAATGACAGGTTAATTGACAGACAGCATGACAGGTGTGATTGCTCTACAGCTATCTGAGACACCTGAAGACACATGTAATTCAAATGTAGACTTTCGCATGACATGGAAAACCCAAAAGAACCGTAGGTACAATAGTAAAAGAAACATGAAGAAGGTCCCAAAGATGTCATTAACAACAGATTCAGACATGACAGAAAGTTGTCTGATCAGTGACAGAACTGGGGCATGCAGGACTGTTTTGAAAGCAAGACCAGGTTGTCTGCATTAGGTCAACTCTACAAAGTCCATCACATTCCCAGCTCTAACTGTTGGCTTTATCACTAACACACAGTGTGAAGTACTTGGTATTTTTATGCCCTTTACAGGTTAGAAATATAATCTCAGAAAATTGTAATGTCCTTCCAAGGATATTACCAAGGATATTAAATAACAAATTGAGGCTGGATCTTTTTTTTTTTTTTTTTTTTTTTTTTCCCCTAACAGAAAAAAGAGCCGAAGTCAGTCAAAGCTAAAATACTTTGAAATAAAGTTTTCAGGTTTGTTCTTCCTGTTCATTTTGGGTCTGTTTGCAGGTTTGTTCTTTTCTTTTTGTATTGTCCATACTGTGTATATCAACAATAATTAAGGTATTTATTTTCATTTTGTTAGTTACAACTATAAATATATCTTCATTTACTGCTATAACAATAAATTTTAAAAGCATTGCTGCAAATTAAAAATTTCCATCCTCTAATCAGTCACCAGAAATTTTACAGAATTCACTGCCATTCAACAAGTCTGCATTAAAGATTTTACATCGACAGCCCCTCAGTCTTCATGTAGAATATGTATTGAAGACTATATATCTTATTGAGCAGATGGTGTACAGGAAACAGTTAGAAGAGCTTCATTCTTCCCTCTATGAGAAAGTGTGGGCTGAGAAGGAATTTCGTTAAAGCGCAAAGACTTTTACTGTTATGAAAACTCTCTGAACAGAATCAGGCCTGAAATGCAGAAGTGTGCAAGACTCCCCTGAATCAATCCTGGCAAGAAAACACATGACTGTTTGCGAGGCAATTTGCTATTCACAACCTGCCTTGCCAAAAAAAAGAAAATTTGATCTGAAACAGGTACCATGTACAAAATATTTTAGGAAAGGGCAGTACTGGAATAAATAACATTCCATACCAATTCACATTATCAGCATATGACACTGTAATGCAAGGCTAGTGTATAATTTAGCTTCCTGTATTAGATGTCAGTCTTATAAAAATCCTTTCAGTCTCCACATGAGAATGTATGAATTGTCACAGAAGAACAGACGAACACACCACCAAACAAATCTCACAGGTGGCAAAATGATGTATGAATACATTTGTGAAATTTGGCTCAAGATAGAGTTCTGATGCCTGTTGTGTTTTTGCTTCTTTCTCTCTTTTTTTTTTTTTCTCTGTTTCCTCAAAGTATTTTCATTCTCCTATGTGCTTCAGTAGAACAAGGTTTTCTTACTGAATGCAACTAGGAAGAATAATTGAATACCAAATCAAATGGTTTTATTTTCTACACAGTGACAAATTATACCTATTTGTTCTAATTACATACATGTGGACTATTTAAGTCCTTCTCATGTTGCTACAATGATTTTTGGGTTTTGAGATAGTTTTATTCTGTTTGTGAGTTTGATATTTGCTTTTTTTATTTTTAGTTTTTAAGTAATGCACAATTATCATGGAGGTATAGGCATTCTGTTTGTTTTACTACTATGCATCATTAATGCACAAATAGTTCTAATTAAAGGTCGCTGAATGTAAAATATTAATAAAACTTAATTCCAATCCATGACACTTAAGGATTATGCTGTAGAAGATTTTTTTAATGCGTTTGACAGCATTTGGACATGATCAAAAACAATCCATCCTGACTTTCTGAAGCAGTCACATAGCTTGTTGCCATGTCAGTTACCTCAGAAAGGGACTTGTGTTACTAACATTGAAAGCCTGGGAGTCATATAGAGCTTACCTAAATAAGGTCAACCGTAGAATATTTTGACGTAGCCAACATTGTTTTCCTTTTTTATTTTCGCCTGACTCTTGCTTTTGTAACTAGTGTCTTTAGGAAGCAGAATGTATCACCACGGCCCATCATCATATTATATTTTATAAATAAATAAATACAGCAAATTACTAAGGAGAAATTTCAAACCATAATAATTTCACTGAAGACATTCATTCAGTATACGGCAGAAATAAAAAAAGTAAGTTGATATGGCTTTTAGAGGAAAAGGTGTAATCTTCACTTTCAGCTGGGTTCCAAGCACTACTTCTGATTATTTTATTCTAGAATAAAGAGTTTAAGAAGTGAAACTAGAACACAAGATCTTTCTCTAGTGGATTTGGTCACATGAGTCTTTGTTTTCTCTTTCACTAAATTTGAGAATCTTCTAAACTTGATTGTATTGTTGCTCAGCTTCAGAAAACTTTAGATATTGATGATATTGCAATATTCTTGACATTCTATATCCATGAGGAAGATCTGATTTCACAGGTCTCCAGATGAGAAGGGATGCAAATGAGTTCTTTAAGAAGCCAGCTATCTAGTGGGTGGCATGATTCCTGGTGAATTATCCAAATGCGATGGTGTTGGCCTTTGCTTTAGAGGGCAAGACAGAGGGAAGAATGCTGTTACCAAAAGGTGTCCAGAGATCGATTTAAAAATCAGTATAACTTCAATTATCACATGATTCCATAGTTAAGTTGTCTCAAAATGAGTTCACAAGCCCTTTGCAAGTTATTGACACATAATTAGTATTAAAAGCAAAACTAGAGTTAAAAGATTTTTGTCTTGGGATAAGTGAGAAGAAATTTCTGTATAGAAATGTATAATCTTTTGGCTGGATGGAGTCACCCATATCAGAAATAACATTGTTTTTGAGTAAGATCAGGGAATATTAATTCCTATATTCTTCCTGCTAATCACAAACTGGAGTGTGTGGATACTGATGACTGTTTTTACATTATAATGGGTACATATATCGGTTATGTTAGACCTCATGAAAAACCACTTGTAACTGAAGAAAACTTTTGCACCATTTCTTGAGCACTAGATCAGATTTCTATAATGAATCAATTATCTGAGGAACTAAGTGAGGTTTCTTACTGTGGTTGTTACCTGGGTTTTTTTTTTTTAACTTAAATGGAAATACAGCCTAAAATGGAACTGGAGGACCACTTTTCATTTTGCTACACTTCTGCCCAGAATCTTATTGATGCTCATGATTAGAATGAGTATCATGCTAAAATGGGTTTTATATATTGCAGTACTGTGCCTATGATTTAAGTTTGGTACATTCAAAAGCTATATATGACAGATTGAGAGTTTGAAATTAAAAATACATCTTTATGTACTTGTTTTCCAATAATATTTTTGGGGATGACAGTGCTCAGTTTAACACCATTTTTGCCACTGAGGTTTTTTCCTTATACACTGAGACACCATGGAAGACCATCAACTCTGTTCTTATCCATCTAATGACTAGAAAAATCTCCAGACTGAAACTGAAATCCCTTCCCAATATCATGAGAGAACCAGAATATATTTTCACTAACCTAATAGGTATTCATTTATATTTCTCTCCTATATCATTCTTCAAATCTGTTTGCCATGTCTGTAGCTCCATTATGTAAGAGTAGATGTTATTAAATGATTAAAAGCTAAGAGATCTGACTGTTACAGGAATGCACTACAGTTTGTCATTTTAAAGTCTTCCCCAGAGGAACATATACTTTATTTGACAATCATTCCTTCCATATCCTTAGATTATCATGTAAAGTCTAATAAAAAAATACCTTATAGCATTCTAAAATGCTTTAAAAGTATGGTGTACAAAACAGTATTTTCTATCATGGAACCATAACACAACTGTGTACTCCTGCTTTCTCACTCTTATTTGTAACATAACGAGCACTTTCATTACACTCAGCACTTTCATTTTGTACCCCTAGTGGAAGAGAGCTACAAATGAATATGCTGTCCAAAGGTATCAGATAGAGGCACTACATTGCCTACAGATCAGGACTGAGGTATGGAAGAACTTATAATGAGCTTCAACCTGTTGCTGTACTAATTGCTACCTCACTCTCTGTTTATAATGTGAGGGATGGCTCAGCTTTTGTCATCTGACCAACTACGTCTTCCAACAAGAGAAAAAGAGACTGGGGGTGACCTTATACCTCTCTCTAACTACCTGAAAGGAGGTTTTAGCCTGGTGGAGGTTGGTGTCTTCACCCAAATAACAAGTGATAGAAAAAGAGAAAACACCCTTAAGTTGAACAAGGTGAAATTTAAATTGGATATCAGGAAAAAAATTCTTCAGTGAAAGTGTTGTCAAGCATTGGAGCAGACTAATCAGAGAAATGATTGAGTCACCATTCTGGAGGTATTTAAAAGATGTGTAGATAAGGACTTAGGGAAATGATTTGGTGCTGAATTTGGCAGTGCTGGTTTAATGGTTAGAGTCAACGATCTTAAAGGTCTTTTCCAACCTAAATAATTCTATGATTTTCTATGATTTTAATCCCCTGACCATCATTGTCTTGTTTCACATGAGATATTATTTCCTATTTAATCATTCACAGGGTACCTGTTTAGATTATTGGCAACAGAGATTTTGTAGTACATTTTGATGCATTGGTTTATTTCACAGATTTTAATCCTCTGAAATTCACAATGAAAAAAATCATGAGAGTCATTTCTGTTTTACTCCTATTCAAAGAGAAAACTTAATAACAACAAGATGTGGTACTTCATTACACTGTGGTTCAATTTATAAGAGGAGAGAGGTCTTTTTTTTTTTACATACATAAGATCAGTTGAAAAATATAAAAAATGCAACTAGGATCTTGGTCTCTGATTCAGTATTGGTAATAAATGGGGAGAGGGGGAGAAAATGCTGCTGAGGAAATAGGGTATGAATAGGAGTGAACAAGATACAGCATAAGCAATAGAGAAAGCAGTTCTGTAGAGAAAGACCTGAAGATCCCGGTGGACAGCAAGCTGTCCATGAGCCAGCAGTGTGTCCTTGTAGCTAGGGAGGTCAAGGGAATCCTGAGATGCATTAGAAAGAGCACTGCCACCAGGCCAAGGGAGCTGATCCTGCCCCTCTACTCAGCCCTGGTGAGGCTACATTTGAAGAACTGCCCCCATTCTGGGCTCCTCAGTACAAGGAAATACAGAGCTTCTGGAGCAGATAGTCAAGGGTCTGGAGAATCTTTATTACAAGGAAAGGCTGAGGGAGCTAAGCCGGTTCAGTCTCAAGAAGAGGTGACTGAGAAGGGACATCATTAGTGTGTATAAATGTCTAAAGGATGGGTATCAAGAGAATGGAGCCAGGTTCTTCTTGATTGTGCCAAGCCATAGGACAAGAGGCAATGGGCATAAAATGATACACAGTAAGTTCCACCTGAACATGAGGAATTTTTTTTTTTTTGTGTGTGATTGACTGAGGACTAGAACAGGTTGTCCAGAGAGGTTGTAGGGTGTCCCTCACTGGAAACATTCAAGAGCCATCTGGACACATTCCTGTGCCCTGTGCTTTAGGATGGCTCTGATTTAGTGGTGAGGTTGGACAATGTGACATACTGTGGTCCCTTCCAAACTGACTTAATCTGTGTTTCAGTGAAAGTCTTCCCTTTTAGGCAGAAAAGAAAATATCACAGAATGCAATAAATAATGTAGCATAGGTCATACAGACTCTAAAATCTTTTAATTCACCAAGGAACTTAAGTTGTAGACTGGGAGTAGTCTTGAAAATATGTTAAGTGCAGTAGTAAAAAAATGCTGTTTTCTGATGTAAACTGAGGCTGTGGAGGGTAGTTTCAGCTTTCACAAATGCTTTTAGCTTTCCTTTTAGGAGAAAAATTATGGGGATGTTAAGGCTTTTTTTTTTTTTTTTTTTTTCTTTATCAGTGTATTTGATTTTCCTAAAGAAAATCCATTTTTTAAAATTGCTGAAATATTTAAAGTTATTTGTGTGTCATAGAGAAAACAACCTAAACAGCTAAATGTTTTCATTTTATGGCTCACACTAAGTCCTCCTACATCACTAAGAAGTAGCAGAAGTTCTGCACTTCTTCACAACCAGTAGTTGGAAACTGGAAACATATATCTAGATAGCAGATGCTTAGGATGCAATTTTTGATAAAACAATGAGAAAAAAAAAGAAATCACTTCAAAAAAAGAGTCCAGCTTCCAATTAGGAAATGCCCTGTCTGGGAGATCCTGAGCCAGTGAATACAACTGCAGATTGGAATGACTAGAATCCTTTCAATACAAAGAGGACATAGTTGGAAGCCTGTTACAATGACCCTGAGAGATGTACCAGCAGAGACTTTTCTCCTAATCAAACAGAAATTTCGTTGCACAAGAACGAAATTAAGATCAAATCCTTTGTTGTGCAGATTTAATGGGCAGTAGAAAGTTAAGATCTTCTCTTGGTGACAGCATAATTTATATAAACTCTGAAATAAACCTTGGGAATAGAGAAATAATGCTACTAGGAAAAAAACCTTATGCATACCCAAATATAAAACAAAACAAACAAAAGAATCCCCCAAACCACATTGAGCATGTACCCATGGCTTCTTTTTCATAACATAAATTCTGAGAAAATAGTTTCCTCAAGTTCAGAAGGTCTTTGCTATTTAATGGAAAAAGAGAAGACATTTTACAGGAATCAAGGATATTAGGAGCAGCTCTAAAATTTGAAGGTGATTTGCCTTGATTCCATCAGGAAATTACTCCTAAGACAAAAAGCTTAATGACTCTTATCAGTTTTGGGTTTACTTAATTGATGCTATCATTGTAGATGAAGATACTCTTTTGAAGTACCATATCAAAACTAAATGGGAGAGAAAGAAGAAATACAGAAGCTGGCTAAAGAGCATTAAAATAGTATAAGACCTAATTTCAACATCCCTAAAAACCAGTTTGGCACTGGTGGGTGGACCCTAGCTGGACACAAGGTGCCTACCAAGGGTGCTCTATCACTCCCTTCTTCAGCTGAACTGGAGAGAAAATGTAACCAAAGGTTTCTGGGTTGAAATAAGGACAGGGAAAGAACACTGAACAGTTGCCATCACTGGCAAAAAAGACTTGGGGAAACGGGTTGAATTTATTACCAATCAAGTCAGTCTAAGTTAATAAGAGATGAGAACTAAAATTTAAAACACCTTCCCTTACCCCTCTCTTCTTCCCAGGCTCAACTTGACTCCAGGTTTCTTTACCTCTGTCCCCAACAAGCCCCAGGAAATGGGGCTTGTAGTTACCTCATGGCATTTTGTCTCTGTTGCTCCTTCCTCCTCTGGGAAAAACTTCCTCAAACCCTTCCTCTGCTGCAGCCTGGGATCCCTCTTATGGGAGACAGCTGTCCATGAACCTCTCCAGCCTGTCTTTCCCATGGGCAGATTTGTATGAATTCCTCCTTCTCCACTGACCTTGGTCTCTATAGAGCTGTTTCTCTAAAATAGACTCACTCCTCCCTACAGCTGCAGTTGTTCTCGCACAGTAACTTTTCTCTCTCCTTGACTATGTTTTCAGAGGCACTACCACTGTCACCAACAAGTTTGAGCTTGTTCAGTGGAAGGTCCATCTTGGAGCCAGCTGCCATTTGCTCTCTCAGGCATGGGGACAACTTCTGGCATTGATTTACAGAAACCATCTTTTGATGCCCCTCACTACCAAAACAGTTTCACATAAACTCAGCATAATGATTAACATGGAAGCATCTTAAAAGTAGCTGGATTATGATCCAAGCAGCCACCTACTGGATTATTATTCTAGAATTTCATAAACACATTTGTGAAAGACTTTATTCTAATTTCCAACCTAATTTCTAATTTTATTCATGGACATGGGGCACATATAGTATGATACATAGGAAACAATTTAAAAATGTTCTACCATAGTCAAGAAAAAAATGCTTATTTGCTTCAAGAATAGGGAAAATTGCTTAAAACCAGATGAGGTTCACAAATCTGTTTATTCTTGATCTCTGTATGATTTCTTAGGAAAATTAATACAATTCTGCCTTGTGCAGTCAGTGCACAGATACAGAAAATGCACTTAGTTAAAAAGATGAACCTAGTTAGCACCTCAGTAAGTAGCATGGACTTTAATGTTATTTAATGTAAATACCCTTCAAAATATAAGGTATAAAGTTTACACAGATTTAATATATTTTAAAATATTTTTAGTTGACTTGAACTTAGTAGGCTGCACAACTTATTCTATTTTTATATAGATGACCATATTACTGACACAGTACTTAAATCTAAGTTCCAGTCAAAATTCTGTATTACACTTTGTAGAAAAGTAATGTCTTTTAATTTCATGTAAAGACATTGTAATTTGGATGAGATTAGAATATTTGCTTCTCCCTGCATTTAATTTTTTTCACATTATTTCTTCTCCATATTCTTTTGTTATTTTGCAACTATAAATTTGCCATACCAATGTTTTCCTTCTCATCTTTTTTTCTTTTTGTTGTGTTTTTCTGCTGAATTGATAATTTCATATTGCATTTGATAGCTCCTTAGAAGAACTATATTTTATAAATTATCCCTTTGGTAATCTCCTGGAGCCTTGATTAATATTTAAAGAACTTACTGAACACAGCAAAGATATAATAGACTTTAAACTCTGTAATTATCCTATTTCACTGCTTGATATATGCTATGTGGCTAACTGTGTGTTTAGGTATTGAAGTACACAAATGGCTGAAACTGAAAATTAGGGATTTACTTTTGCTGGTGAGTGCCTATGACATTCTAATATCTCCAAAATATTTTCAGTGTCAGGAAAGTGTGTTTGAAATATGATGTCTCAATAGGTAAAATTTCTGGCTATATGTTTTGGGGGTTTTAATGGAGAAAGTACAAGTATCACTTGGATAACTCTTAGTATTGGAACTGTTTGGGTCATCTTCACTTCTTAAGGACTGCTGCAAAGCATATCTGGAAGGAACAACATTTGCAGCATAAGATTTAAAACATAATCTTTACACCTACCCCTGAGAGGATTCCCATGTGCCACAATTAGTAACCCTTTGAATTGTTTATTTTCTGAAAACACCTCCTTTTCAAGTTCCTCTAAGTCTGATAATTCCTTCTGAAATTCTTTCTTTTGTGACCTCATTACATCTTTCTGAGAAAGGCACCCTGGAGACTTATGTTCAAACAATCTTTCATATTAAAAGAAGGGTTTTCAACAGCCATGTACAATGGCAGTTCTTGTTTTTCACGCTTTGTTGAGGGAATTATCTGTGGTCCTTTAGGGCTGCAAACAACTTAACAAATATTGTAAAGCTGAGGTATTTATCTCCCAGAAATAGGATTAAACTACTGCCTCTCTTGTTTTCTTCTGCTTTACCTTGTTTAAGTCCTGTACCTTCTCAAGTGCTAGTTGTGCAGTTCTCCAGAATAATGTGACCTTAGTCTATTTTTTCTAACAGTAACAGCAAAAGAACATAAATGAGCATAATCATGTCTTGAATGATCCTTGCTGTTGCTGACTTAAATGAGAAAAAAATTAAGCAGACAGAAAAAGCAGAGAGGGAAAGAAAAGGGAGGAAAGAAAAGTTCTTTCTCACTAAACAGCAACATCAATTTTTGACTGTGAATCAGCAATCAGGAAATGCACAGGTAAAGTGTGATATTTTCTGAGCTATTGTGTATCGAGTCTCAAGAATATTTCAGCCAACACTTTGTACTGGAGAAGAGTTTGGCAAGGCACTGGGACAACCTAGGGGCAACCAGCAGCAACCTGGGAAGGCAGTTAATCACCTACTGGTAGATGCTTTGATAGAGTGTTCATCCACTACTTCACTTTCCATGCTCAATAGGCATGGAAAAAACTGCAGCCTGGAGCAGTGACCACAGAGAAGATCTGATACTCTCAGTCAACCCCTGGCAACATACAGCAATTTCAGTGCACTTTCAGAGGGCATTTGATGTAGTTCTGAGGTTTTGCTTAAAATAAATCTAAACTTATATGTCTTTATAATTAGTTTAATACAAGTCTGTGTGATAATGAAATGCTACCAAAATACACATCCTGGCGATTGAATGTGGGAGAACATCAGGGTTTCACACAGAAATCAAAACGCATCCTAATAAAACTCAATGGGAAGCCAATTCTAATCACACAATTTAATTTTGGTCCTGAGATTAAAAACGGGGGGAAAATGCTCAATTCATTAATTCCTACAGGAAACCAACTCTAGATTTACGATTTGAAAGACAAAAAAAAAAAAAAAGAAAAAAAAAAAAAGAAAGTGGGATAAAGAAAATATCTGAAATCAAATATAAATTGCATATTAGTATTACAATTATTGTTTTTTAAAATAAAGGTTACTTTCTACTTATTATCAACAATCCTACAGCTCCAAATATTTTTACCCTAACAGACTGAAAAATCAGATACTATTACACAAAGGATTTTATTCAGTTCTTTTAAAATGACCTGTTGCTTTAATGGCTCAAGTTGACACATATTTATGAAAGATATATGCACAGAAACTCAAATATTACTGGAATAGAAAATGCAAACTATATACCTCACATGTTGAAAGTTTAAGATAAAAATATATTCACCTTGCTAAGTTTGGGGGGAAAGAATTTTCTCTTGGCTTTTATTTGTTTCCTTATGACTTTCTTGTAGTGTGCAGTTCAAGTGAAACTTCCATCGGTGTTCAGAGAATTTAGTATGTCTGGGAGTTTAATCCTACCAAAATGCACTGACAAATATTATCTGACAGTTCTATAGAATATGCATTTTTTAGCTGTGTATAAAAAAAACCCCACAAAATAAAATGTTATAGAGTTACTCAAGGATGAACCCTGCATGGTATATAAGCAACAAAATTCTTTTCTCATGTTTGAAAAGGATCAGAAAGTTTCTGCTACATTCTATCCCAGTTTTTATATATACAAATATAAAATTCCAAGTACTTTTCATGTTGTTGGCAATCTCTCACCAGAATATTTTTCCTTGTTTGTCATGTGAAATGGGGAGATTTTTTTGACCCTTAGTGTGGGGAGATTTCCTTAACCCTTGGAGTAGGATTTGTCTGTCAGTGCCCAGGAAAGGTGAGACTTGTACCTGACCAGTCTGTCAGTGTCCTGTTATGGGGACACTGTACTGAGCAGTACTGTGCTAAAATCCTAATCATCGTCTAAATCCTACATCATCATCTAAACAGGACTTGTGAATGAAGAAACAAATGGTAAAAATAAACAAACAAGATTATGCTTCTGTGAGAATACAACATACAAGATAAAGTTCTTATGGAACAGTGGCCTGGTGATGTGGTCTTTGTTTCCATAACTGCTTCTGCTTTTCAATATTTAATATAAAATGCATTCACCTGTCAGGGATTAGGATCTCAAATGCCTCTTCCATTCTCTTTCAGTTGAAAGATTCCCTCTGGCAGCAATTCAAGCAGCAAATTGTAAAGGTGGCAAGCCAGTATGAGAGGGACAATGATCAGCTGTTCTACCTAGAACTCAGTCCAGCAGTTTCTGCTGCTAGTACTGCTGAGAGCAGAAGTACATAGACTTTTTTGTCTTCTCTTTCTATGGGTCCATCCCTGCTAGTCCATCCATTGTACTTTGGGCTCTAAAAGTCTTGGTTTAGACTGTGCCCTAAACTCCAGAAGTATGAAATTTTTGTCCATGACCATGAAAGTTCTTGCAAAAACTGCTGTTCAACAGGACGCTAGGATTTCCAAAATAATGTAAGATGTCTTTGCCTGCTGGTAGTTGTGCCTTTTTTGCAATTGCAGCTCTGAGGCTTGTGCACGAATGAGGGGTTACTGACTGATCCAATGTATCACATAAATTCCACCAGCATGATAACCTGATCTCACAAATCACAGCATTCCAAATGTAAATTTAAAAATGAAAAAAAAAAACCAAAAAACCCCAAACCAGAAAATTAAGTAAATCCCACACACCAAAACTCAACCAAACAGAAACCCAAACTCGCATTTTCCAGACGTCTCAAATGAAAGCTCAAAACACCCTTACCCAATCTTCTGTAGAGACAAAAATGCTTTTCAAATATTCAGGGAAGACATTCAGTATAACTCACAGAATGACAGGATAGCTCAGATTGAAGAGGACATTAGTCAAACCTTCTCAAATCAGGGAAGAGTTGTGAGATTGAATCCGATTGCTCAGAGATTTATATAGTTGGTCAAACACCTAAGGAAACTTGGGAAAAAAATCTTTCTTTGGACAACCCGCTTCAAGGCTTTATTATCCACATTTTTTATTTATTATTATAAATTTCAAAGTATGTATTCTTGCATCTGGTTAGACACTTCTGTTTATGACAACTCTCATTTCAATGAATATCCATTGTCTCTTTCCCTCCTGCTTTCAACTGCTGTGATGAGTCTGGCTCTATTTGGTGACTTTCTCCCTAATATTAGAAAGGTGCTAGTCAGCTCCCTTATAGCTGCCTCTTTTTTCAGCCAAGAAGTCTCTCAGCCTCTCCTCATCAATTTTTATCCTGTAGAATTCACAAATAAATGATGGTTTTAATTCTTCTGTTGTAGTGTTTAGAGCATTCATTTTATATTTCAAAGTTCTCTCTAGGAGACTATGAAAGCTAGATTAATGAGAAAATTGAAAATATGGAAGATATATAAACATACATGTTCAGACACTGTGATTTGATCAAAATAAGAGAAATTGAGTGGAGTTAGCAGTCACAGAATTTTTCATGCTTCAATTCTGTTACTTGTCCTTATTTCTAATTTGAGTTAACAACTAATGAATTACATAAAATTTTCCATGATGCTTTTCCAATTAAGTTTATAAAAGAATCATGACTTCATCTTTTCTCTAATTTGTGGTCATAAGTATGTTCTAGTTCCATTTGTGCAAAAATATTCAAAAGGTCTGCAGTTTGCATAAGCCCTTTTAGCATTTTAAAGTTCCCTGCCTTTGCCCTTACTTGACAGTGTACGGGCTTTGTCTGAAATAGGGCTAATTTTTTTACAGTAGCTAGTATGGGTCTGTGTTTTGGATTTGTGATGGAAAGGAATGCTTCTCTTCTTGCTGTAGAGTGCTTGCATAGAGTCAAGGCCTTTTCTGCTCCTCACCCCACCTTGCCAGCACAGAAACCAGGGTTGCACAAGGAACTGGGAGGGGACATAGCCAAGACAGCTGAGCCAAACTGACTCAGGTGATATTCCAGAGCATAGGGCATTATGTTCAGCATACAAAGCTGGGGTGGGAGGAAGAAAAATGAAGAAATTCTTCCCCAGTGAACATCAGGTGTGAAGGAGTCCTGCTTTCCTGAGGAGGGCTGAACACCTGTCTACCCATGGGAACTGGTGAATTAATTTATTGTTTTGATTGGCTTACACACCTAGCTTTTGCTTTACCTATTAAACAGTCTTCATCTCCACCTTTGAGTTTCCTCACTTTTACTCTTTGCATTCTCGCCCCCTCCCCACCAGCCAGGAGTGATCAAGAAGCTGCATGGTGCTTAGTTGTCACACAGAATTCAACCATAACCAAGAGAAGGGAAAGCACTTAGTACCACTAATTTAAAATGACTTTAAAAGCAACACTTTTGAGATTGCAAGATTCTGTAAGATACATCAGAGTAGGATGAGACTGCACCTTTTGTTTCACCCCTCGTCTCTTATCTCTGTATATTTTGTATTGAGAAATGGATATAAACCCATATTCATTTTAGGAATAAATGCATCATTTATAAAAAAACCTGTCTGCATCTACATTTAGTAACTGTGTTGTGAAATCCTGGATAGTTAAAAGAAGTTCTCACAGACAGCTGAGAATGAATCATAAGAGAAAGTCTGTAACATTTTCCTGTGTTTGAAGGCTTTATATTCTCCACTGGAAATGCTTTTAGCCAACATAAACTGTCAATTTCTGATTTTAAATACAGTCATCCAGCTGAAAGTGCATTCAAAACATTGTTTAAAAAAATACTCCTTTTTGCCTTGTACTTTCAGTTTTTAAAGGTGTGGATATCAAAGGAGAAAGAGCCTACAAAAGAGCCCTGTAAAGTGTGCTACACAGTAAGAAGCCCGTACCTGAAAGGAGTCAAGAAGAATCCTATAGGTGTTCTTGATCTACAGTTTTAGTGAAGGGTCACACTCTGCAAATGTTTATAGTTCTGACACCCTCTGGTTAGAGTCATATGTTTGCTGGGTTGCTGAACTGAGTAGCCCAAGAAAACCAAGGCTGATTCAGCTCCAGCAGCAAGACTGGTCACATTTTCTCAATATGCACACAGATAATTGCATGTATTGTATACACTTATGTATCCCTCTGGCAAGCCACACAGATCAGCACAGACAGAAAACACAGCATTCATGCAAGTAGAAACCGCATCGGTAGCCTTATCCTATTTCCCTCACAGGCTGAGCAGACTGAAGATGCATTAGTGAGAAACATGTCTATGTACATCTCTGTGGATATTGTGTCTGTATCTGTGTGATACACATCTCCCCTGGCCTTACAGTCTATGTGCTAATTAGAGGCCTTATGTCCTCATTCTCCCAGCTGCTGGCACCCAGGCACTCAAAGCCCCAAGGCACACAGATACACACACGTGTATGCCTGCACTGCAGAAGACATCTGACAGGACCTGTGGCTCCCTGGACTGGAAGGCCCATACTGGAGCAGGTTTGCTGGCAGGACTTGTGACCCCATGGGATACCCGTGCTGTAGCAGTCTGTTCCTGAAGGTCAGGACCCTGTGGAAGGAATCCAAGCTGGAGCAGTTAATGAAGAGCAGGGTTTGTGGAAAGGACTTGTGTTGTAGAAGTTTCTGATGGTCTCCTATGGGATGAACCCATGCTGGAGCAAGGGAAGAATGTGAGGAGCCCTCTCCATGAAGAGGAAGTAGTGACAGAGATAATGTATGATGGACTGATTACAGAACCCATTCCTCATCCCCCTGTGCTGCTGGGAAGGCAGTGCAGGTAGAGAAAACTGGCAGTGAAGTTGAGCCCAAGAAAAAGTGAGGAATGAAATAAGGTGTTTTTAAGATTTATTTTTATTTGTCATTTTTCTACTCTGATTTGATTGGTAATAAATTACATTAAATTCCCCAATCTGCTTTGCTCATGACAGTTAACAATGAGTGATCTATCCCTGTGCTTATCTTGACCTATGAGTCTGTTTCCAGTTGAGGAGGGGAGTGATAGAGCAGCTTTGGTAGGCACCTGGAATCCAGTCAGAGTCAATCCACCACACTCTCCCAAAGCATACTGTAAAAATTTTTGTACATTCCCAAAATATTCTTCCCCTGGATTTCGTACTGTGTACCATATACCTAGGCATTCACCATACTCAGCATGAAAGGTGACCTGGAGAGAAGCTCCTATTGCCTTATGGTGGTGGGTGTAACCTGGTCCATGGGAAGGAAACTCTCCTGGGACACACTTGGAGGACCCAGAAAGGGAAATTTTCTCTGACTGATTTGTTGAGTTTCCTCCACCTATCCTTGTGCCTCTGTATGCAGCTGTATGCCTCTGTACATGTAGATCAGAGTCCTTTATCATAAAACTTGCCTCTGCAGGGACCACAACTGAAATTTAGATTCTCTAGAAGAAATTTTGCAGGTTTTCTTTCCTCCTAAAACACCTAAGCATCCATCTGATATTTCAATAAGTCTTTTTTGTGCTCATAGACATGCTAATCTGTTCATCAAATTATTAGGCAGTAATTTCAATCTGCCTATTGAAACTGTGTAATGACTGGCTCTGTGGTTCTCAGCAGCATTCCACCAGGTACACAAGTCAGGCATTCATCATCCATATTACTTTCACAGTAGACAAAAGAAAACTTACTGCTAGTTCATTTTTCCTTAGGGGTTAAAGTAGGAAATCTAAATTAATTTTCCTCTTCATGGTATGGTTTGAACCTAAAGAGGTCTTAAACTGAGGCAAAAAAACCCCATGAAATAATTACACTGAAGAATAAAATGCATGCTAAATATACATAGTCAAGAACACAACCAACTGAAACATCATCCCTGCTAAATAACAGAAAGGTTTGCTATTATAGAAAATGTAAAAATTTTAAGCTACAAAATTTCTAGAAGAGAAATTCATGTACCCTTATCTGTACTTTGTGTTTCCCAAATAATATGTCCCTTCAATGATCTGAAAAATAGAGAAGCCTTTTTTTGCTCTTTGGATTGCCAAAATTCCAGTATTTACTTAAAAGAAGAAAAAAAAAAAGCCCTAACTACAAAAGCATAGGACACGCAGACTCTCCCAAGAATGGAGATTCAATCTGGGCTATTCACTTGGTCAGCTGGGGGTTTTTTGAGAATGCTTAGCTGAGGCAAAATCATCCACTTCTAGGCAGATCCTTATTTCTCTATATTTTCCCATAAGAACCTAAAGTTAACAGTTCTGTTTTCCTAAAAATTGCTTTAATTATAGGTGAAAAATAATTAAATTATAAAGATTAAACAGAATGTATGAGCATTTAACTTTCTACTATGGACTTTGCAGGCATGCTCTGATGATGTCTTAAAACTGTTTAAAGACATAGTGTAAAGGGAAAGGGGGCATAATAAAAAAAAAAAAAAAAAACCAAAAAAAAATCAACCAGCTACTGTCTTGTCTATATGCTTTGAGAATGAATAACTAGACCAAATTTTTCTCTTACATATAGAAAGAGAAATGGGAAAGTAAATTTATGTATCTATCAATATGGAAGTCACCAGATAGATGGCTTTTGGGCATTTTTAACAGAGTGCTGGGAGGGAGAGGGAGAAGGAGAGGGGAAAAGAGAGGGAGAGGGAAAAAAAAATGAAGAGGGAAGAAGAGAAGGGGAAGGAAAAACAAAAAACAGAACAAAGAAAATTGAAAAACAGTGATTTCTGCATTAATAGAAGTGGAAGGGACTTGAGAAAAGAATCAGGATGTCAGGGACCTCATACAGAAATCAAATAAAAGTGTTCATCTTGCATTGAGAGCAAGTCTTCATATACTCAGCAACAAAACCTATTGTTATGGTCCTCTTGTTATCCAAGAAGAGGCAGTCAGAGAACTGCTGGGACACTGGGATATTTATAAATCAATGGGACCAGATGAGATCCACCCCAGGGTGATGAGGGAGCTGGCAGATGAGCTTGCAAAGCCACTCTCTATCATTTATCAAGAGTCGTGGCTCACTGGTGAGATTCCAGATGATTGGAAACTGGCCAATGTGACACCCATTTACAAAAAAGGTAGGA
This sequence comes from Vidua macroura, assembly GCF_024509145.1. Classification (NCBI taxonomy): domain Eukaryota; kingdom Metazoa; phylum Chordata; class Aves; order Passeriformes; family Viduidae; genus Vidua; species Vidua macroura. The sequence goes on from NC_071575.1 coordinate 56,652,050, forward strand.
AGGAGGATCCTGGTAATTACAGGCCAGTTAGCCTGACCTCAGTACCAGGTAAGATAATGGAACAGCTCATACTGAGTGCTACCACACAACACTTACAGAATGGCCAGGGTATCAGACCCAGTCAGCATGGATTTACAAAGGGTAGGTCATGTCTGACCAACCTGGTCTCCTTCTATGACCAGGTGACCTGTCTGGTGGATGCAGGAAAGGCTGTGGTTGTTGTCTATTTAGACTTCAACAAGGCCTTTGGCACTGTCTCCCACATCATACTCCTGGAAAAGCTGGCAGCCAACGGCTTGGACAGGAGCACTCTTTGCTGGGTTAGGAACTGGCTGGATGGCCGGGCCCAGAGAATGGTGGTGAACAGTGCTGCATCCAGCTGGGGCCAGTCACCAGTGGCGTCCCTCAGGGGTCTGTGCTGGGGCCAGTTCTATTTAATATTTTTATAGACAACATGGATGAGGGCATCGAGTCCTTCATTATTAGTAAATCTGCAGACGACACTAAGCTGGGAGCTTGTGTTGATCTATTGGAAGGAAGGAGGGCTCTGCAGAGAGACTTAGATCGGTTGGATGGATGGGCAGAGTCCAACAGCATGAGGTTTAATAAGTCTAAGTGCCGAGTTCTACATTTTGGCCACAAAAATCCCTTACAATGTTGCAAGCTGGGGACAGTGTGGCTGGACAGTGTTCAGGCGGAAAGGGACCTGGGGGTGCTGGTCGACAGCAGGTTGAATATGAGCCAGCAGTGTGCCCTGGTGGCCAAGAAGGCCAATGGCATCCTGGCCTGCATTAGGAATAGTGTGACCAGCAGGAGCAGAGAGGTCATTCTTCCCCAGTACTCAGCACTGGTGAAGCTGCACTTTGAGTGCTGTGTCCAGTTCTGGGTCCCTCAGTTTAGGAAGGACATTGAGATACTTGAGCGTGACGAGGCAACGAGGCTGGTGAGGGGCTTGGAACACAAGCCCTATGAGGAAAGTTTGAAGGAGCTGGGGTTGTTTAGCCTGGAGAAAAGGAGACTTAGAGGTGACCTTATTGCTCTCTACAACTTCCTGAAGGGAGGTTGTAGACAGGCAGGGGTTGGTCTCTTCCACCAGGCAGCAACTGACAGAACAAGAGGACACAGTCTCAAGCTACGTCAGGGAAGGTACAGGTTGGATATTAGGAAAAAAAATTTTCATCAAAAGAATAATAAAGTACTGGAATTGTCTTCCCAGAGAGGTGGTAGAATCACCATTTCTGGATGTGTTTAAAAAAAGACAGGACATGGCACTTGGTGCTATAATCCAGTTGAGGTGTTAGGGCATAGGTTGGACTTGATGATCTTAGAGGTCTCTTCCAACCTCATTATTCTGTGATTCTGTGATTCTGTGAAAACTACCTTAATGATACCTCCATCTTCTTCAAACATGAAGTATGCTCATCAATGACTTGAAAAATCAGGGGTTAATGTTTACTGTTAGAATTATTTAAGTTCTAATATCAAACTCCCATAATAAATCAAATAGAACATGTTATTTTGCATCAACACACTTTTTCCTCCATTAAGTCTTTCTGTATTGGCTCAGCTGGAGTTCACTTTCCCCCAGCAGCCCTCTCAGTGCTGTGCTTTCCCTGGTAGCTACAAAGGAGCTGATAACCCTCCAGTGTTTTGGCTGCTGCTGGACAGGGCTGGCACAGCCAGCGCTGGCTCCCAACATCCCGGCCCCATTGGGGGGCTGGGGGCGGGAAAGGTCCTGGGAGGGGACACAGCCAGGCCAGCTGGCCCAAATTAACCAAAGGGCCACTCCACACTGTGTGACAGCTCAGGTATAAAAGCTAAGGGAGGGAGGAAGAATGGAGGGGCGTTTGTTATCTGCAGTGTTTCCCTCAGGAGTGACTTCTCCATGTGCTGAAACCCTGCTGATGGGGAAGTGGATGGACACCACTCACTAATGGGAAGTAGAGAATAAACCTTTTTTTTTCTCTTTGTTTATGCAAGTGCAAACTTCTGCTTTTTTGCTTTTCTATATTCTACTTAAATGCAGAACAATTTTTATCAAAATCTGCTTTGAAATATTCATCAAAATTAGGCAGTTGCAAATTTCTAGGTGAACAGGAAGAATTGTTGAAATTACTTGGGCTGCCGTGGAAACAGACTGTGGTATGAAAGAGAAAGAAGAAAAATATAAAAATATTTACTTCAAATAACAGGAAGTGGTTGGTTGGGTTTTTTTTGTTTGTTTGTTTGTTTGTTTTTTCTTTTTTTTTTCTTTTTTCTTTTTTTTTTTTTCTTTCTGAGCACAGACAGAGATGTCAGGAATTCTGACTATATTGTTGTGGAGCATTCTTAGCAATCAAGATATTTCCTCTGAACAAGTTGACCAAACCTGAGATTTTTTGCCTTGTAGAAACCAACAGGGAATCAGACGACCTCAGGCATTCCATAAAACTATCTTCTTGTTATGGAGATTGATTGACTTAACTTAGCAGAAATTTGAACAGCTTGCAAATCTGCTACAGGGTAAACTCACATTTAATGAAAGTTTTCCACAGTTATGGGACCAAGTTTTTCTTGTAAAATTTTACTGAAGATGCACCAACACCAATGAAGTAATATTCTGTCTCTGTGTTTGATTTCTAATGAAAATACTAACTACAGGAAAATGGGAAGCATGAGAGAAATAAATATTATGAAAATAAGTCTCATAGAGCAGCAAAGAATTAGTGTAGCTTTCTTCCCAAATCAAAATCTGCTGAGATTATTTATGCTACCATTTTCTACCTATCTACTTCAGCATATGAGAACAGAGCTCATTCTCTGCAGAGATATCCTAGAGATGTCCCAGGGATAAGATGTCTTAATGATTATCTTGTGCAGTAAATCATTGCAAGAAAATAATTTAACTGGTGAATTACTATGATGACACCATGATGTCATTAAGCTACCCCTGTTGGCTACTCCAGCTTTAATACTTTAGCAAGAGTCACTACCTTTCATTTGTCTGAGCCCTATGAGCAAGAGAATAACAATTCATAACATCTCTACAGACAATAATTTTGAGTTTAATGTGTCCATGCAACAACATGTGCTTTAATTTGCAGTAAGAGCAGTCCTCCATCCTCCAGCAGGAAGACAACTGGCAGTAAACTATAAATGAGAATTCCTTCTCATCTGTCTAGTGAGCCAGACCTCCAAGGAATCAAAGAAGTCAGGCTATGCTCTTTGTCTATTCCCTCCACCAAAAACAGATAAGTAGATAATTTTTTTCAACCCAATGACTTGAGCTAGGATCCTGAAACTGTTGTGACTTACCTATGTGAAAGTACATCCAAAAAAAGCTATATTGCAAATACATTATTGAAGCTGCAAAAGCAAGTGTTCAAGTGCTAAGAACCAGAAGACTCCTGTTCTGTGTAGAAACTAAATTCAAGCTTCTAGCACATTCCTCCTACAAAGTGACTAAAAGGAGCCCTTTAAGGAAGCAGTATCCTCCTGTGTAATCAAGAATGCGCTAGAGAGAAAGTGATGGCTCTGAAACTGCAAATCCTGCGCATACCTAAACACACATGCACACTGCTCCCTCCTATATCAGGCTTCAGGGGTGCAGCAGTTCTCATATACAAACCCCAATGCTCAGGTTGAGGCAGTAGTCAATATGCCCTAACTCTGACAACTCCTTGTAGACTGGGTAAGAAAGCAGTGTTTTACTAGTGTCTTAGCCAATTATCAAGGCAAAAATCACAAATAGTTGTGATTTTTAAGAGCCTCACTCTGAAATTTTACATTAGAGATGTTAGATTATACCCAGTTTCAGATATCATGTTGAGGTAACTAGATACTGGCTTTACAAAAAACCCCAAACAAAAGAGTGTTGCCCTTTTTTTAGTCACAGCCATGGGTAGGAGATGATTTTGTGTCTATTGTCAAAATGAGCCTAATGGTTCAGAGTTCACTATATATTGTTATCCATTATTTCTTCTGTACTAATGCAGTGGCTTAACCTTTTTGCACATTATCAGCTGGGAAGATATTTAAAAAGACAGAATCTCCATTTCATATAAAAGTTAATTACAGTTTGGAAAAGCTAGGAAAAAAAAGAGAAGAAAATTGGATTACTTGTGACAATGTTATGACAGGCTTTTTGCATATGATGATTTACAATAGCCTTTGAGTTCTGGGAGCAGCTAGATGATAGTAATATCAAAACTATCTTGAATATGCAGATATGCATATCTATGACAAGACTTTTTATCTACTTTTTGTTACAGGTGCTAATAGTAGGGATAAAACAATTCCCTGGAGTTTTCATATCTCTCATGACGATGCCAGATATTTGAAATTCTGAACTAAAGTATCTTCAATATTTCTAGGGTAGCTATTTATACATTCACAGTTAATTTGTTTAAAAAATAATCCTATTGAAATTCAGACAGAAATATTGCTTTTTTTCCTTATTTTTATGTTTTGCTTTAGAATAAACAGAACATAACATTTATGAGAACATCGTCCATAAGAAACATATATGACAATTTTTAAAGAAAATAATTTCTATAACATATAAGTAGTTGTTTTTTTGCTTACATAAATTTTCTGGTTTAGCTTAATTTTAAATGTTTAAATGGCATAAATTTGCATTCATTTTATTGCCGAAGGTAAAATGAAATCAACACAAAATTCTAGTTCATAATCAACTTAGTGAATATTTTTATTAAGAATATATCAAGGAAAGGTTAATTTTTACGCATGAATAACTTGAATTTGTATTTCAGATTCATGTGCTTTAGTCCCTGCAGCAAAACTTTCAACTGAGCAGAAAATATTTTTTCAATGAGCCATTTACTGAAACAATCATATAAATGTACTTCTAACGCTGCATGAACTACCATTGTGACAATTTGCCATGATTTAACTTTCAAATTTGAAATTGCTGACATGATGACAAAAAAGACAAATAATGAGAGCAATCACATTACAGGAAAGGGCACTTTTTTTTTTTTTTTTCTGTAATTGTCACAGAATTGTGTCAAAAGGACATATAGTTCCTGTTGTGGAAAATAATATTGTATATTTGTTAGATTCCAGTTTCATACTGCGTATAATAATTTATAGCTCTCGGGGAGCAAGTGTCACCTACCCAAAGCAGTGCATTTCTAGTCTTAAAAGCTTCTTCATGCTATTGCTTAACGTCGTCATTCTCAATATTGTGTTTTGCACATCACTTGCTTTTCCCAATATTTTTTTCTCTTTACAGTCACAGTGTATTTCTAAATGAATCAGCCTTTTATATCCTCAGGCTTCTCAACTTCTTTTTAAATATTATTTTGAAAATGAAGGAATAAAAAATTCTATAATATCTTGTTATTAATTATAATTTAAGGATGCCTTAGTACTAATTGGTTTTAGTCAGTAACAGAAACTATTGACTTAAGAGACTTTTCCACCAATATAATGACAATAAAAGAATGTGTGTAGCTTGCCCCAGAAACAGGTAATCTTACTGTTGTGAGACACAATTTTGCCTTTACAAAGAACATGTCTGATTTCATAGAACTGCAGATACGTCAACAGCGGATCTAAAGACATGATATGCTTTATGAACTACTGAAAAACAATTGTTTGCCTGCTATTAATTCTTATTCTAAATACACTTAAAAGCTGTCCAAGTTTATTGGTAAGTGGAATTTTTCTTCATGGAAGACTGTACTTTCCGAAAAGAATTTACCTTACTTTTTTTTCCATTTTCAAAGTCATAAGGTAATCAAACCATTTTTAAACAGGTTTAAAAGAAAATTTGTCAAAACTGCCTTGTACTGAGGCATATGAAAACAAGATGAAAGTGATCAAACAACTTAGTTCATTCCTCAAAAGTGAATTTGGAATGTACCCAACTCATCTAAGAAAAAAAAAAAACCTTAAAGCATTGAAAATTTTCTGCACTCAAAATGTGAACATGTGCTTGAATTCAACAATTTCAAATTTAAATTATAAAATTCTTAAAATTTTCCATTTCATTAATATGTTACATAGGATAAAAAATAAAGGAAGGGTTTTTTTGATAAATTGCTTTACATACAGAGACTATATTTGATAGAAAGGAACATGATATAACTATTCTTGACAAGAAATATGCATGGAAAAATTTGATCTGAATTAAATATTTGAAAATATTAATTGCTGGATGATTAAAAAAATCCTGTTTATTTATTTATATATTGTAAATGTTATTGTCAATATTTTCTTCCTTCATACAGTTTACTAAACATTAAAAACACAAGAACAGGGTTTTGTTATTCATGAAACTAGCTAGAAATAAACTTTTAAAGAAATTGATCTTACTGTGATATTCACCTTTTTGCAGTTTATGACAATATAATGATGAATTGTCTTGCAGTAACACTCAGTGAAGTCATGAAAGGTTAATAACTCATTTAAACATTCATTACATGTCCCTATCAAAGTCATCTTAATTTCACAAAGACGTCTAAGTTTCTCTTTAGGGAAACACTCTCTCAGGATTCAAGTGTGAGTCTTTATTAACAAAATGGCAAGTGCAAAGTTACATGTCAAAACCCTGACTGATGATGCTGCAAATTGGTTCTTCCACCAAAGCAGAAGACTTTAAATTACTGCTTTTTAAAGGTGTGCTCCCTCAAAGGCAATTAATGTGTCAGTTGTCAGTCAGGATTATTTAATTTCCCAGTGAGGGCTAAGAAAATGGGTACAGCAGATTGATGAAGAGAATGTGGTGATGCCCATAAGAGAATTCTAATAATGCTGGCAGTTTTCCACATTTATTTGGAAAGATTTAAGAATTGAAAGTTGTGTGTCAAGTAGAATTTGGAAATTTCTTTTAATACATTCAAAACCAAAAACCAACCAACCAACCAACCAACCAAAAAATAAACAAAACAAATAGAAAACCCAAAACCACAGGAAAACCCATATAACAAACCAAATCATCACAAGGACATGAGCTTTCAAGGAACATAATGTTCCTAGGCATTCATAATTTTCCCCATGCAAGTCATAAACAAACATGATAAAATTGCTATATCTAGTATATCTGTTTTGATATTTATCATGCTGACAAGCTATGTCCCACACAGCCCTATCTCAGAATGAGAAATAGCTCACCTAAAAGTTGTAACAAGATTTTAAATACTCTTTATTCTGTGATTTAGGACAGTGATTTTTAACTGATGCTCTATGATTTAGGAATATCATCATGTTCAGAATTCAGGACTCTGCATTTGCATTACTAATTTTTCCTGGTTCAAATCAAAAGTGTTCTCCAAAAGTGAATCTTGAAGTTCAATACATTTATATACTGTTCAGTTCACATTGTGGACCATTCTTAGACTATATTAGCTGAATTTCTTACAAATGAAATTATATTGGAAAATGCAATAAATCCAGGATTGTAAATCAGTCAGCCCATGAGTTTGGACTGAAGCCATCCTGAAGTATACTCTCAGAAATTACACGAACATGAGATTCTCAGCACCAAGCATTCCAGAGCATAAATCCATTCCAATTCAACCACATAATTTGCTGATGTATACATAGCTCATATCTCCCCTGCTGATGCTGTTCCACTTGTCATCATGTAGTCAAACTTCCAAAATATAAATATTTCTGTAGGAATGCAAAGAACGCTTGGATTGAAATAAATTCTGAGAATTTGAGAAACAGAAGCCACACAGAAGAACTTCAGTGTGTGAACAGTCATCCCAGTTATGTTTTGCTCTTTGCAAGTCCTGATGCCTCAAAAAACAAACAGCATAAAAGCATAACCCTGCCTTTCAAAAAGATAAATGTTTGCTGTGTACACAGATGGGATTTGATAAACCCAGAGGGGTAACTTACAGATAAATACATTACTAAGTTTTCTGGAAAAATGAGGCCATATGCAGTAGATTTCCATTCTCTGAATAAGTATGATCATCAAAATTGCTGTCCAGACATTTGTCACATTAAAGCTTGCAGTAAGTGATATTACTTACATCTATTGTTTTTAATTTTACTGATTCAGAATTCAATTTTTTTCAGTCTTCCAATAACAAAATGCAGTGTTTCTAAAGTTAGCATATTTAAGTAATTTCCCTTTAAGCATGTAAACATGCTGAGTTGTTTAAGAAATTATTATCAGAAGAGCAGAGTGTTCCCTTGAAACTGAGGCTGTTGTATAACGGAATGTAAAAAATAAGGTCTCTTCATGTATTCTGCCCAAAAAGAGATTTTATATTAGAACAGGTACCAGAAAATCCTACATGCATTTTTTTTGTATGGCAAGTTTCTACCTAAGAAATGACATGAAGCAATTAAATACATATGGTATTATTACTTATTTAATATAACTATTAGAAAATGCTGAGGGCTGTCAATTAAAAAATAGATAATTTGAGTTTAAGTTTTCACATTGGAGCACTTGTGTTCTGCTTGACAGACAAATAAAAAGAAAGTAACATTTAGTTTTCTAATTTATCTTTTCAAAGACCTCTAAGGAAAGAAGAAGAAGGCTTGAATATTTGAAATATAATGGAAATGACAGAATTTTTGTTAATCTTTACAGAAGTTCATATTGTCATGAAGAAAGAATGCTTTATCTTTCAAGAATCTAATGCAAAATGCCTATGGCGCTTTTACAATCACACGACACAAACCTTTTGTTTGTTAAAAGCCATAGGTATCACTAGGCAGCAGAAATAATGACCTTTATTAAGTTATTCTAAGTGTGTTTTTGAGCATGAACAACAGGAATGTATACAAGACACAATTCATCAGGAAAATACTCAGCTGAAGGAGAATATTATTTCTGCTTCATTTATGCCAATAGGTTTTTGTTTTCTGAAAAGTTCTCTGATTTACAGATTTGATTGAAAGGTCATTTTTTAAACATTAAGTCTAATTGCATAATCTTGTATTAATATTTATATTTAGAATTTCTATTGTTACGAGCATGTGAGAGTATTTTGATAGACTTTGTATTTTTTTTCTAAAACATGGTTGAAAGGGACTCAAAGACATTCTCAATAAACTTAGCCACATGTATTAAAATATTTAATAACATTTTGTTACTGGAAGACACGTCTGAGGAAGTTTATTCTGAATCATCTACATTATGGCAACTGGCTCGCTTTAAAATTCATTTTTATCTGAGTCATCTTATTCTCTATTTCAATTTGACAGAATAGTTTGACTCAGTTTTAAAGACACAAAATGTGGTTTTAGTTCCTCATCATGTGAAAAGCTCCTTGACTGATACTGTTCTCTTTTATTCTTTTCTTCCAATATTAAAAGTTTTCTGGTTTTCACTGCACTAGTCTCTACACATTTACTTTAAAAAAGTCAACCAGATTTAAAGCTCTTAGACAAGAAAAAAAACCCTCCTGACTTCTGCATTTAACAGGTCTCTTTCTTGTCGGTAGTCTTTGTGCTGCTCCCTTTCTGAAATGTAAAATTTGCTTCATGGATCAACAAGAGGAGAAAACTTTTTGCATAAAGATGGAGCTGAAGCAGACATCAACTGCCGTCTGAAATCTAACGGATGGAAGGATCCTCCCTCTGTTTCATGACTATGTAAAAGACTTGCATATATTTAGAATATTGTGAAATCATCACAAGTCAGGCAAAAAGTTTTGGAAAAAATAAGGTTTATTCTGAAGAGGGTTATGCAACATCCTTAGGCTGGGGTGATATTCTGCCAGTGATTCTCCAGAATGACGTGAATGCTGACAATTTTTATCCTGTTCCAGGGAAGAAACTTGCAGGCTTGATACAGCTTTTACATTTAACAGCATTCCTGAAATTCTACCTGTTAGTTTAACTTATTTCAAAGATGGTGTCATTTGTGGAAAAACTGTTCTTTATCTTAAAATACATGGTTAAGTGGAAAGCTGGCAGCTGGTACAGAAGAAAGAAAAAGCCAATAGTAAAAAAAAAAAAAAAAAAAAAATTCATACATTTGTATAAACCGAGTCTCATAAATATATATTTTTAATACAAAGCTTTCCTTTGAAAAAAAAAAAATTGAATGCTCTCTAGCCCACTGGCAAATAGATGATTGAGGTTTCCACACTTCTGCTTAGGAAGCAGGTCTTTTTTCTGGACATTGGGATTAAGGATGTTGTAACCTTACAAACTTTTTCCTGCTACCAAAGATCAGACAAAGATGACCTCCATGACCTCCTATCTGGTGTGATATCTTTGACTTTCTGTCTGTCCTCACAGGACTAAAATTAAGTTTTATTATTTCTGAAATGGATAGTGCAAGCATTCACAGAAATATGGGTATATATGAAGCACTAAGTCAAATTTTTTCCAGCACTGTAAATACTTTGTGTATTTCATTATTTTGTGTATTTCATTCCATATTTTATTCAAATGTAGAAAAAAAGTTCTGATCCCATTTAAACCAGAAAATTATGGTCCATTAAGTTCAAAGAGAGAAGAAACAACAGGAGACAAGACAAAGAAAGGGAAAAGGAAGGGAAATTATTTTGTTAATATTCAGACACAAATATTAAATGAAAACTATGAACATTCCAGAGGGAAGCTACTGCTGGGAAATCAGAAACTATGCAGATTAAAATGTATTTGTTTAAATTGCCTAATTTCCTTGGCACTTTTTGGAGAAGAGTTAAATCTTATTCTGAGAACACAAACAGGACAGCCCTCAAGGATTTAATAATGAGGCACACTTTTCACTCAAAAAAGGTTTTGTGTCACATGTTAAAAACTTGCAATAATGCAAAATGTATGTTTGGCTAAGTTTTAACATATTGGAAATAGGAATGACAGAAATGCCAAAATCTACAAATACGAAGGGCTATTCCTTTACTGGAAATAAGTCTCTGTGGACCAAAGATGAAGGAGATAATCAATTTTGTAACCAGCTTCCCCCTTTCCATTAGTATCAGCAAGGTCAAGAAATGGTAATATGCATAAGAAAACACATAATATCTTTCTCTTTTCTTCTCTTCTCCTGTGTGGGAAGTGATAGGCCCTTACAAATATTTTTTAAAAGGAGTTCCACATCTTTAGCTATCATATATATAATCATTAGTCTGATTATTGCCTTTACTTAGCCAGTGAGATTCTCTTTTAAGACCAAAACTACTTAGCAGTGACCTTGAAATTTAATAAATCTTAACAGCCCTGAAAACAGCCTCCACTGGCCCAAAGAACTGGAAGAGCAGTTGTTACCAGAGAAGTGTACTATTAAATTGTTAGAGCAGATGTATAGTTGTGGAGCAGAAGAGAATCAGATTCACTGAATGGTTTGGGTAGGAAGGGAGCTTAAAGATCATTTAGTTACAAACCCCCTGACATAGCAAGGGACATCTTTCAGTAGAACAGGTGGTTCAAAGCCCCATTAGACCTAGCTTTGAACACTTGCTAGGAGGGGTATCCACAACTTTAAATGCCTCAAAATTGAGTGCCAAGAAGATGGTGCCAGACTCTTTTAGGGGTACCCAGTGACAGCACAAGGAGTAATGGGCAGAAAATAAAATACAGGAATTTCTACCTCAATATGAGGAAGAGCTTATTTACATTTAAGTTGGCAGAGCACTGGAAAAGGCTGCCCATGGAGGTCATGTTGTCTCCCTCTCTGGAGACATTAAAAATCCACCTGGACACATTCCCATGTCAACTGATCAAAACCCACCCATCCCCTTTCTTGGCAGGGGAGTTGGACTAGATGATTTCTAGAAGTCCCTTCCATCAATAACAGCTCTGTGATTCTCTGGGCAACCTGTTCTAGTACCTCACCACTCTTACAGTAAAAATTTTGTCTTAATATCTTATCTAAACCTACTCTCTTTAAGTTTAAATTTTCCTTATCCTGAGACTTTATACCCTTGTAAACAGTCCCTTTTCAGTTTTCTTGTAGGCTTTCTGGAAGCTCTCCCTGGAGAGCTTTCCCTTTTTCAGGCTGAACAACCAAATTTTCTCAGCCTCTCCTTGTAGGAATAGTACTCCATCCCTCTGACCATCTTTCTGTGCCTCCTTTGGGCTCACGCCAACAGGTCCACGTCCTTCTTATATCAGGGCCCCAGACTTGCATGCAGTGCTCCAGAGAGGATCTTATATGGGTGGAGTAGAGGGGAAGAATCAGCTCCCTTGACCTGCTGGCTACAACTTTTTGATGCAGAATACATTTGGCTTTCTGGGCTGCAAGTGCACATTTCTGGGTCATGTTAAGCTGCTTGTCTATCAACACCCCCAAATACTTTTCCTCCGGGCTGCCCTTGATGCATTCTCTGCCCAGCCTGTTTTTATGCTTAGGACTGCTCTAGCCTCTACGCAGGACCTTGCACTTGGCCTTGTTGAACTTCATCAGGTTTGCACAAGCACAAATTCCAAGCCTATCACAGTCCCTCTGGATACAATCACTTTCCTCTAGCCCATTAACTGTTCCACATAGCTTAATGTTGTCAGCAAACTTGCTGAAGGTGCCCTCAGTTCCACTGTTATGTGGGAAGAAGTATGTCATGAAGGCGAAAGCAAGTCATGAGAATGATGCAGAGACATGGGTTGAGTGGCTGACAGCCTTAAGAAGTGTTCAAACACTAGATTATTAGATATTTTGATGTGAAACTTCCTTAATTCTTCTTGCAAAACAGTTCTGCTAATAAAATACATAATGACCCTTTCTTACTAGTACTTAGCCAGACCACTAGAGTATGATAAGTATTACAGATTTTCATTTAATATGTATAATGAGCTGAATAGACCCTTTATAGATTTGTGCCTAAAATTCATCTAAACCTAACTTCTTCCCCTGAGTGCTTAAAAAAAAAAAAAAAAAATACAGGAAAACCTGTTCCCATTCTGAAGTGCTTCTTCTCTTCATAAACAATATAGTAAGCTTAAATACTTAATTTTATCCTGAAGGTTCAGCTAGGAGGTGAAGCATCTCACTCAAATGTTACATAAATATTACCCAAGCCTTAAGTATTGCAGTGCTCCAGAAGGTTTATGCATATCTCACAACTCACTTCAAATCCCAAACCAGAGTTTCAGTGCAGTGTAAGCTATATGTGTACCTCTTTTTTGCATAACACAAAATCATTGAGTGTGAACAAGTATTTAAAAGAAAATATTGAGAGAAGTACAAAATATGAATCACTATACAGGGAAAGAGTCTGTTTCTTTCAAAAGGTGAACTGGGAGAATTTTGGTAATATTTCCTCACACATGTCTCAGGTATAACACCTCTAAAGCTATCAGCCATGTAGATCACTCCTTCACATTCATTATGCATAGTGCCTTAGTACCTGCATTTTTTAAGCTGTAGAATGCAAGATGGCTGGAGGTTAATATCAGGTTTCCTATGCACGCTATCTTTGAAACCAGCATGCCATATCCATTTAGGATTCAAACAAATTGAACAGAGCACAAAAGTGCTTTACATATATTAACTCAGCAACTCCACAACAACATTCACTTGTAATGTAAGAGGAGACAAACATCTGCATAACGATTCAAATGAAAGCTGATGTAGGCTTTAAATCTGCAAGCAGGAAGGATGGTTTAAGGCATGGAGTCTAAAGAAGAAAGGATTTAAGGAGGATAAAGTGTGCTCACAAATGAAAAGTAGTTCAAGTAAGACTGAAAGCAGAATGTGCTACAGGGATTGTCAAGCAAAAAGCAGAGTGAACCAAAGTAGACAACAGAAAAGAAGGAACATTAAATTTGTATATAATGCATATATATCTGTGTATTTGTAAATACAGATTGGCAGTTATGGGTAGGATCAAAATATCCACATGATGTTGTACATCCAGCACTGGCCTTCATAACAAGGACTCACAGTTCCTCCTTCCAGACATGGCACAGATGCCTTCAAATCCTAATGTCCTGAATTTCTAGCTCCTTCAAAGCCCATGTATAATCCAGCTACAGGATGTTTCCATGAAGGACCATTCTACTGACAAGGCATGCAGAACATATCCAGGGACGTACAGGAAGAAGCCTAAAGTATTTCAGAAAAGATAAAGACAGAAAATGCTCTAAAAAATCAGAACTCTTTTTGAACAGTATTTCTTTATTAGCAAAACCACCCCAGTTTAGCGGAGCATGTTTTTGATACAAAATCCAATACACTCCAGGCAGCACTGCAGTGTCCCTCAGATGAACTACTAGATAAGATTTTTATATTTGATGATCATAACTAATTTATATTGGTCATCAGGAATATTAGAGGAAAGTAATTTTTTGGTATATTCTAAAACACAGCAGTGACAGAAACATTTTCTAAAATGTGATTAAGTCTAGCAGTACTTTTTTAAAAAGCATATTCTTTATTAGACAGACTATTAGACATATATTCTTGTAGCATATGTGACAGATTAAATATTTCAAAAAGGTTTTTTTAAAATTCATTCTCTTACCCAGAGTAATATTTTTCACCTTTTTTTTAATGCAATGTAGTCTATAATTAATTTTAATTTTTATCATCTGAAATATTTTCTCATGGAAAATTTGAATGATATGTACCTGCAGTAATTTAAATTATGACACCCAGTTCAGCTGACATTTAAGTTCAGTTGCATCTATATTTATATAAAAATAATTTAGAAGACTCACAACCTGAAACAGTTTAAAAACCAGTAAATAATAAAATGTGACCATACTTATGAGATATCAAAATTTTCCTATTATCCTCTGTTTTTGCAGGTAAGATTTTCTTTGAGTTTTTTTGCTATATGCAGTTGTGAATTGTGAACAGAGAATTCAACTCTGTCTCAGAGGTTGACTCTGAATTAAATTGGAATGTGGTGTGGACAAATTGAAATGTTTTCCCTTTATGTAGTTGTTACTTATTTCCTCAGCCTAAATAAAGATATTTAGCTGACATCAGTTGTGCAAACTTTATATATGTCATTTATATGAAACTACATAGAAATTCCCTAACAGCTTTTTCAGTAAGCTGGAGACAAGATAACCCCAAGATGATACACAGGGGAAAAATAAAACATGAGAAAAAAAAAAAATCATTAATGTTAAAGAAATTAACTCAAAGTAGAAAGCAGAATATGATAAAATGGAGTTGAAATGTATTTTTTTTAATGATTCTTAAAATAGATACTTACCTTAAAATGCTCAAACAGATCAAATTAAAATCCAGGATAATAAAAAAGATGAGACAATACATAGCATATCTAAATAATGTATTAGACTTGAATTTAATTAATTTTTATGATTCATTCATATTTATGTCTTATGAATGTAAAATAGAACAAGTACAACATGAACACTAAGCAGATTTTATTTAGACTGACTAATTGACTCATGCAAAGTGAAGCAATACTGTAGATTATAATGATACTGCATGTTTGAACACCCTGAAAGATGTTTGGACACCACTGCTTTTAAATGAAAATGCACACTGTTTTCCTACTCACTTTCTCCATGTCAGATCGGTAAAGTTCAATATAAAACTACAGACAACACAAAAGGCTCTTTATTCTTTCACATTTGAAAAGCCAATCACCTGGAATAAGATAAGCTGGGGGACATATACATACAGTATTGCTTATTTCCTTAGGAAATTATTTCATTTCTTCTATTAAAATATTTTAACAAGAGAATACACTGGTGTTATTTCAGAACAACTTTCTGATGCCAATTCTCGGCTTCGCTATGTACTGAACACAGTTATCAGCAGAGTCATTTAACCCCTGCTGTCAGGAGGCTGGGTTTATTAATAACAATGGAGATGATAATGTGTGATATAAACCTGAGAAGTACCAAAACAGAAGGGGTTTCCTTGACAAAACAGAGGGGAGCAAAAAGGCTGCAAAACATTATTAGCTTTTTATGAGGAATAAGCTACAGCATCAGGATAAAAGGATGAAAGGATAAAGCTTTTAGAACAGACATTATGTCAAGTTAACTGAAAATAAAAAACACCCCATTCATTAATAAGGAGAAAACTCTAGCACATGTTACAAAAAGCTTAATACTGGAGTGTTAAAGAGAAAAGGATGCATCGTTTTCAGAATCAGACATATTCAATCAATATAAAAATCTTTGCTTGTGTAACTTTTTCACAGAATCCACTGGAACTTTCAAATTCAGAGACAGTTTTAGATTTAGATTCTATTGCATTCACATTTACATTTCACAGACTGTAAAAGAAGAACTAAATAAAGCAAAATGATATACCCAATCCTGCACTAAATTTAGCCTAAAAATTAAATCATCTTTCTCTTTTTTAGCCAATTATCTTAGAAGAAAAATATTATTTCTCTGGTTTTTCTAATAATTCAGCTTTAGGCAAAACTTGCCAATAGCAGCACCACTTTCTGCCTCATAAAACATAGTACAATATTATGAAGCCAGTAGGATAGCTGGACTTGGTTCATTTTTTAAAATAGATGGATAATTGCTTTCTATTGAAACTCTCTTTGGACTTAGTGTGTGTTCCCACCTTTCATTGAAGGCAGTAGTAAATCAGAAAAGACACGGGAGACAAGGCCATGCATCAGCAGTGACTGTGCTTTTCCTCAATTCTATTTTCTCTCTTGTTTACAGATTGGGTAGTGAATGAAGAAGATAGAAAAAAAATCAGGACAGAATTAGGATTCTTCTAAATTACCTGCAAACATAGTGGAAATCAAACAAAACAAAACAAACAAATGAACAAAAAAAGTGAGTGAATGAAACAACAAAATCATCCACAGAAACCTCTCAAACAACTAAACCAAAGAAGATTCAAAAGCAGAAAAACCAAATTAGTCTTTTTAAAACATAATCACATTATTTCTTTTTCCATTGCTAAAGCATTTGCTTGTTTCTGTAGACTTTTTAATACACAGTAAGAAAAAAAAAAAAAAAAAAAAAAGTAGGAATACAGAAATTAATGGTCTTGTCTTTCAGATGTTTATTTTATTTTTGTGAACAGCTGCAGCTCAGAATTCTACCTGTGAGCCACTGCTTGTCCAAAACAACCCAAAGAATTTTTCTGGAAATATCTGCAGTTTTCAACAAATTGTGATATTTGTTAGAGAAAAGTAATTTCAAATATGCCTTCAAGTTTTCTATCTCAAAACAACTTCCTAAAAATCACAGAGCTATGAGAAACCAATTTGGTTAAAAGCAAGAGAACTGACTAAATATGTGACCTTTTTTATCTATGATTCTTCATGAGTTATCTATGCATCATTTTTAAGAACATGAAAATCACAGAATCACAGAATGGGTAAGGTTGGAAGAGACCACTGAAGGTCATACAGTCCTTAAGCAGAGTCATCCTAGAGCTTGTTACTAAGGTTTGTGTCCTTGCAGCTTTTGAACATCTCTAGTGAGGAGGACCCCACCACCTCTCTGGGCGATCTGTTCTAGTGCTCAGTCAACCACATAGTGAAGTTCTTCCTCATGTTCAGTTGGAACTTCCTGTATTTCTGTTTCTGCCCATGGTCTCCTGTCCTTGGCACAAATAAGTAGAGCATGGCTCCATGCTCTTTATGCCCTCCCTTCAAATATAGACATTGGTGAATTCCCTTCTCAGCCATCTCTTCTCAAGGCTGAACAGGCCCTACTCTCTCAGCCTTTCCTCATAAGAGAGATGCTCCATTCCCCTAGTCTTTGCTGTCTTCCCCTGCATCTCCATGTCTTTCTTGTTCTGAAGAGCCCAGAACTGGACACAGCACTCCAGGTGCATCTTCACTAATGCTGAGTAGAAAGGCAGGATCTCATCCCTTGACCTGCTGGCAGTGCTCTTCTTAATGCATCCCAATGGCCTTCTTGGACACCAGGACACACTGCTGGCTCATGTGATCCACCAGGACCCCCAGGTTTTTCTCTTCAGAGCTTCTTTCCAATATAATAAAATAAATAAAACAAAGTGATCTACATTACTAAACCAGTAGTTTTAATATCATGTCTTGCTTTATTTATTTACAAACTTTTGAATTCTCTTTTGTTATTAAATGTAATGACAGATACAAATAATGAAAAATTCAAAATGTAATATGGTAGCAAAGCACCATATTCAGTAGTGCCAAAATCAGCATGAACTTTATTCTGACCTCGAAGTAGAAGTATCAATATTTAGTCTTAATGCAGTTTAATTAGTAACAAAGCTTACTTCAGATTTTTAGCCCTAAAGTCAAAAGGTCTAGAGAGGCTTTTATTGCTACTTTTTGAAAAATTAAAAGTATTGTCCCACAGAATTTAATTTGTGAAATTTCTCCAGGGAGATTTTAAGTATAGAATGTAAAGGAGTAGAAGAGACCCCCCAGAGTGCTGTTAGCCTGGGCAAGAGCTCTATTCTTGTGCCAAAGGGTTTATTTCCAAGCAGTAAGATTTTTCTCAGAGGCCCTAAACACTCTTTTCTCCGAATGTACTCTGTGCCAGAACCTTTCATAAAGGTCTCTCATGTGACATATTTGCTCTAAACACTGTCATAAAAATCATGGGAGAAACAACGCAGTAGAAGAGCTAGAGGACTTCCTGAGACCCACTTTCAAAGCTGATCTTTTTTAAAAGCCAATCAGTAAGTCTAACTGAACAAAGATTTGCTCAAGGACATTTTTCAAGCATTTTTCTGAGGTCTAGAGACTAATCCACAGCAGAATATTTGATAATACTTAATTTAACCTGAGAGTCAGGTCTAGTTATGTGATACAGAATCTGTAGCACTTTTCTCCCATGTTTATGATGGTGTTATCTCACCTTATATCAATTTCCACCTTGATAGTCAGTCTTTTTTCAGGACTTGTGAATGGGAATGTTAGATGTCTTAAAAGAGCTAATGATTTCACACTCAGAGTTTTAAAATTTATCAATGTAAACTGAAGACACCTTTCTATTTGTGAAGAGACCATTAGTTATATTGACCTTTTCTGGTGAAAATAAGCAAAGGATAACCTTATATTATTTTCTCCTTTTCTCCTATGTTCCGTTTGCCACTTACTGCTTAATCTGAATTCTCTCTTTACTGTAATATCCCTTAAAAAGAGAAAAAAAAAAGTGTTGTAAAAGTGGTTCATACGCTTCTTTAATCTTCTCACCCATAATTTCTGCTATACCTTGATTACCAGTGACATTTTTTCAAGGTTTTATATTTGTTATCTGTAGTGGGTTGACCCTGGCTGGATGCAGTTACCCACCAAGATACTCTATCACTCCCCTTCCCAGCAGGACAGGGGAGAAAAAATAAGATGGAAAACAACCTGTAGGTTGAGATAAGCAAAAAACCATAAAATAAATAAGAAGCAAAAAACCACAGAAGCTTGCACATGTATAAACAAAGAGAAAAAAAGTTGAACCTCTACTTCCCATCAGTGGGTTTATCCATTTCCTGAGAAGCAGGTCTTCAGCACATGGTGTAGTTACTCCAGAAGGCAAACCTTATAAAATAGCAATCATCCCCTGTCCTTCCTCCCTCCCTTACCTTTCATATCTGAGCTGACATCATACGGCATGGAATAGCCCTCAGGTTAATTTGGGTCAGCTGGCCTGGTTATGTCTCAGGATATTGCCCACTGCCAGCACCGTGATGGGAAGGGAGAGGAAGGGGAGATGGTGCTGTGCCAGCCCTGCTCAGCAGCAGCCAAAACACTGGAGGGTTATCAGCTCCTTTGCAGCTACCAGGGCAAAGCACAGCACTGTGAGGGCTGCTGGGGGAAAATGAACTGCAGCTCAGCCAGACCAAATAGACTTTCATTGTTTGTGCTTGAACTTGTAAAAAAAACCTTAATTTATTCTTATATTTTGTCCCATATCAATGTGAAGCTGAGATAGTGCAATAGGTATTTCCTACAAATTAGACACTCAAACATGATTTTTTCATACTATTTCCACCAATACCCAATCAGTGCACAGGGAAGAATACTGAAAATTCCATAGCCATGGGAATAGTTAGTGGTGACAATTTTTAATGACCAAATTTCTCTGGCCATAGTTTAAAATAACATAAACTTCTTGACAACATAGAAAAAAAATCCTTAAATATTTGAACTATTTTCCAACCTTAAATTTAAAAATAATTCCTACCTTTACCCATATAAAGCAATTCTTTTGCACATCTTGGCATGTAATCAAATCAAATAATACATATATGAAATAGGCTGCACTGTGATAGACCTTTGATGTTAGTGATATATTTGATGGAATTTCTCTCTTTCACCTTAGACTTGTATATCTGCTTAACAGTGGAGATCAAAAGGCTTCTTAAGGGAGCATTTCTCAGATGTAACTTAAATATTCTCTCTGGGAACCAGATCTAGCTCTCCAACTACTGAACTCTATGTTTCATGGGCTTTTTCCACCCCTGATGGATCAAGAGTGCAACCATCACTTTGACAAACAGGTATTAAAATTGCAACAGTCAAATCTTATTGCTAGATAATGGGTGGTAGCTACCTTTCTGTCTCCTTTTACTCTCTCTTTCTTCTCTTAACTTCATCTCAAAATATATTGTAAGCAAGGCTCAAAAATTCCAGTCAATGTCTTAGTAAGTGCATTGTTCTTTGGATAAGTTAAATTTGGCAAAGTATAAATTTGATAACTTAAATTTTGTGAAATGGCTTATTTTTTCTGGGTGTTGTTTTAAAATTTGCCAAACATCTTATTCTACCATAGTGTCCTAAAGTTTGCAAGTAGAAGTGTGGTTTTGAACCTCTTGAGAATTTTGTTGTTTCTTCTGTGCACAGCCTAGAAGAAATCAATCAACCTTCCCCTAAAACTGCCAAGCAGACTGGGACATAACATTCACTCAGAACTCTATATTGTTTTACAAATTGTTTGCCAGTAACTCTTTCTGTTTTCCAGATTATTCCTTTGCCATTTTAGCTGCAATCATTAGCAAGTCAATTATGGTATCTCAAAGTTTGTTTGGAATAAAACTCCAGATTTTACCTGCTAACTTTATATGTGTGAGTAAAATTGGTATAGAAAGAAGAGCTGTGCTGGATGAATTGCAACTCATTTTTTCCCTTCCTGGTAAGATCTTGTCTGTCTTAAGTTTTTATAACAGACTAATAAAAAAGCTATCTTCACCAGCTAATAAGTGATAAACAGTTTTAAAGAAATCTACATTCTAACTCTGCAAGAATTTTTCTTGAAATTCTAGAAAATGCAATTGAAATAGCTAATGGCAGAGTGCTTAAAAATGTAGGTTGATTACAAGCATAAGCTAAGTGTGGAATATGCATTTAATTATGAGTTACCACTGTTAACATTCTCTGTGTTATCCACAAAACATATAGAATTGTAGACAAGCCACATTAACAGAGAGAATCTAGTTCCACATTCCTACAATTTCCACTCTGAATACTCATTTTTTCTGAAACTCAACTTGGTTATGTTATCTACAATTATACAATACCATAACTTGGTATATTAAGAGTTTTCTACTGAAGTGCTGAATTTCAAGGCAAAGGACTAGATCTATTAAATGTCTCCATAGAAACATTTCACACCATAAACATTAGTGTTAA
The DNA here is from genome assembly GCF_024509145.1 of Vidua macroura. NCBI lineage: Eukaryota > Metazoa > Chordata > Aves > Passeriformes > Viduidae > Vidua > Vidua macroura. The sequence goes on from NC_071575.1 coordinate 56,673,484, forward strand.
ATTTATAGCAAAATTCAGACACTTCTAACTGCCATTACTCATGCAAATACTCCTTCAGCTGCCTTGTTGCAGCGCATTTTGCAAGTAAATACTTGAACTTCTTGTGTATAGGCATACATTTTATTTCCACCATCTTCAGAGCTTCAAATTATTCAAGGTAGAGTAAATTCTTGAGCTAAAAGTAATTTCTTAGTATTTTCTGTCTCTATATGTATTTTCCTTCCAAGGATTTCCTCAAAAGCAAGAATTTTTAAAGAAAGCCAAATTGGAGATATTGGGTATTTTTCCCTTTGGTGACTCTATATAAGCAATATTTAGTAATTTTAACAGTAATTCTACACACTAGATTTGTGCTAGAAGCCAAAGAACTCAGAAGCATTCTTCATGGTCACAGTAAAGAATGCTGTCGCAATCTTTTCTCAGGATCTTATATTTTACAGATCTTTTTAAAGTAAACATAAAATTATGGTTTTTGCCTAGGAATTTACATTCCACTGAAGTATAAGGAACTCAACAAATTTCTTAATGAGGTTTTAATTCTTCCATGTAGTTTGAAATTACCAAATTCTACTGATTCCAGCAAAATTAAGACAATGATCCCATTGAAAAAAGTAACTAATCTGAGGCTCAGTATGATTGACCAAGATTCCTACTCTCCTTCTGCAGTCTCCTCCAGAAGGCAATACATAGAAGGAGTTTATCTGTGGTGTTCCAAATTACCCTGTAGAGGAGCCAATTTCTGAAATTGGAAGACTCAGAAAAGAACATCATAACAGTTGGAAAATAACATCATAACATAGACTCGTAAATTAAATATCTTATTTTAAAAAGCCTCATGCAGATGAATGCATTGGCAGAAAGCATTTTAAAAGCAGGTAATCTTTTGAAGGAGGACAGCAAGGAAAAATAAATTATCACAAGTTTTTTTTTTTTTTTTTTAATTTTACATTAAAAAGTAAACATAGTGAAATATTGGCACACATGGCAGTGCAAGCAGGTAGTCTTTGTTCTAGGAAATGTGTTCATGTATATCCATGTCTACATATGGGAAGAGGAACAGAATGTAAACACAGAGGATTATTTGGAGCAAGTAGAAAGTAAGATAAATATCTCCTCAGCAAGCTGCCACTGAAAAGGACAAGGATTACCAAAATTCAGTTTTTAATTGGGTTTGACAGACTTTTGAGAATGGGAAGCATCAGCACTATAGCTGTCACCACGTACAGGAAGCATAGCCAAGAAACAATAATCTCTGAAATTCATTAGCTCCAGTTTTGACTTTAGATAGAACTGAGCATCTCTTGTGATTTTGAGGAAGTGCATCCACTCTGCTACCTAATAATGAAAAAGTACCTGGAATGGCAGCCAGGGATGTGCTTTATCACTTTTATTCTAGGGAAGTTATTGTTTTATCAAAATTTACAGTACTGCAAATTCATTCATCTCAGCATAATGAAGGGCTTGGAATGCAATCAAAAAACATACTCTTATAAGAAATCTCTGTTAAAATCTGTTAAAAAATCCATCTTAAAAGGTTTTGCCTTGTGTGGCTCCAGCTTGACATTGAATTTGTATGGGTACCTTAAGATGGTTGTCTACTTTATGAAACTGTTCATAGAGATCAACATAATAAATTAAGTGAAAACTCTGGAGAGAAAATACCTTTTCCTGTCATTCTGAACGCGGCAATCTAAAGAGCTGTTACCTGGGTATAGTATTAGAAGGGGAAGAGGTTTTGTGCCACGTCACTTGCACATATTCAGACAGAGAAGCATTCTAAAATGAGACTAGATAGTTTGGAGCATAAAAATAATAATTTCCTTGATAATTAACTACTTAGCATTTCTTAATCACCAGTCAAATTTGGAGATCTTTATTCGCTTTCACTTGGGCTTGTGAATACTAAGATTTTGAGGCTTAGCTGGAAGTCATCTGAACTGTTCAGCTGTTCAGCACAGTGTGTAGCACCCCAGCAGTATTAATAGGTACAGAATCTAAGAGGGGAGAAAAGAAGAAAAAAGGTCTCTGTTATTTGCATGCCTCAGAGGGAGTATGAGAGGCCTTGTGGATAGGATTAAACCTCTGCAGCTCTCATGACTGGTTGTTTGGGTTTTTTTCCTTAGGATGTGAAATTTTGACATCTTCCTGGTTAAGAAGATGCCATTTAACTACCTATATAGTCTTTTGAAACAATTTTATTTTAATAATTCCAATTTTGAACAACAAGTTCATATAGCCAGTCCCTCTGATAGTTAGGAAATACAAATTTATCAGAACAGTGCAGCATCCTTTATGATCTACAACTGTCCCAAAACCAAATGCTAGCTCTTTTAAATCATCTACTAATTCTGAAATAGCTGCAGTCTCCTGTAACTCTCTTTTTTGTAATTGATTTAAAAGCAAACACTTCCAGAATAAAAATATTAATAACACAGTCTATTCACCAAAAAGCAGAGAGGAAAATGTCAAAAATTCAAGATTTTTTTTTTTATATTTTTGTCCTTTGTTATTTTATTTTGAATCCACAAAAATATGTAAATAACATAAGGAATTATTTTCTCTAGTTGAGCATTCATCCTCAATGCTATCCTTTACATCCCCTCAGTCTCATCTTAAAAAAGGTCCACAAAGTTCAACAGTGGAGCAGTGAAGCAGCAGGACATTTTCACAAAGCCATGAACTATCCTTGTAAAAGTTCTGTATTCATTCACACACAGTGAAGAAAATCATTATTATTTTTACTAAAGCTGAGAAAAAAGTATTTCAAAGTAAAAAGAAAATTACTTTATTCATATTGAATGCTTCATTTCCCACTGCTGGTTATTAGTACTCTTTTGCTATTTCCTATAGCTTGCCTATATTCACTTTCACTAAAGAAATTTTATCATCCTTTCATCCCACTCTAATTTTCCTTCTTATTGCTCATCTTCAGAAGATTGTAGTCAGACCACACTATGTTCTAACACCCAAGAGACATTTAATACAGACAGAAAGATTTTTTGGCAAAGAAAGCACGCACACACACACACACAATTATAAAGATATTTCTTGCTTTCATTTACTTTCCTCATAAAGATTATGTTTTTTTCTTGTTTTTCAAAATCTTAATCTGGTAAATTGCTGGAAATTTTGTCTGTAATCAAACTAAAGATACAAGCACATGCTTAGCTAGAAACTTACAAATCCATTTCTTTGATGTCACTAACCCTACAGAATTCTAAAATGAAAGAGTCTTAAATACTTTGATGAAAAGGGAGCAGAAACAAACTTACAGTTCTGATTTCTATAAGAAAGAAGACAAAATACCTTCTACATGTCATACCTCTGATCTTGCTTGTATATATATATATATATATATTGATGTCTATATATATAAATTCTATTTATCCTGGTAGTTTGATACAAAGAAAATCAACGGGGTTTTTTTCCATGTGGTAACTCTCTTGACAATTGCAATTATCTTTCTTTAGAATCTCCTCAGCATCATTACTCATCATGTGAAAATTTACTCATGAGTTCATGGAGTTTGTAAAGCAAGAAGTGCATTGTGAAGAGTCACTGCATTATGCTGGTTTGGGTTGATATGTACAGCAAAACACAAAATTAATTTTTATGTATTCCTGTAGAACAATAGGAGTAAAAAGTGCTGTAAATTTCTAACACTGTGTTTTCCAGGAGTCAGGAATATTCATAATTAGTACATTTGTTTTCCTGTTCAGTGTGAAAGATATGAAAGAAAAAGACTACACCCATTATGTATCAGTAAGGTTTTCATGCTGGATATATTTATTAAAGATATACAAGAGTAACTAATAAAAATACAAGATGCAAAATTGTGGCTTTTAATAGTGGAACCAGGGATAACATAGTGATGTTTCTTGTTGCACATTTGCTTATGCTTTGTTTTCTAAATTATAAGTCTCACAATTTTATTAATGCTGCATCTGTATGTTTGTTAGCATACACCTATTGAAAACAAAACCTTTTCTTTAGCTACTCTTACCTCTTTCTTGTATTTTCTTAATCAATTAATTTTCAGAAAACTACTAACAAAATGCACGTAACAAACAACAGGCAAGTAATTTTCACAGCTAACTAGTATTTTACATATATATATGTATATATATATATATATACACAAATTCTAAGGACAAATTCACATTTTTTAAATGTGAATTTTGAAAAAAGAATTGTTTATATCCAGGGTAGCAATTTCTTTCTATGGTAGAGATGTTGAAATATCCTTGTTATTCCAGTACACACTAGAACACCAGATTAAATTTTTTAGATCAGATGCCTTTGAAGAAAGAGGTTCTCTAGCAGTAAGTCTCATCCCACATAATTTTAACCCTTTATCCATTTTGTATTTCTAACCCACATTAGAATGAATTGCCTTATGCAGTCTAATGATCAGATAAGTATCTTGGAGTACCCAGGAAAGTAAATTATTCTGAGCTAGATCTTAAGCCAAAAGAAAGATCTGAAAAGTGTTGTATACTTTTCTTACTTCTACCCCTTATCCATTCTTGTTGATTATAATGACAGGAATCTTAGCCAACAATAAACACTTACACAAATAATAAATACACCTACACAACATTTGCAAGCAGAGAAAGATATTTAAGCTCAGTGACCAACTCATTCAGTTTTCTGTCATTTGCATGATGCCTGCCCACATGAAATGTCAACTCTAATCCATTTTCAGATGTGTCAACTACTCAGTCTAAGTTCTGTTATCCTAATATGGTACATTATAGAAATTAACTAACATCTGTTAAATTCATAATAGTCTTTGTATGGTCTACAGAAGTACCACAGTTTGCCACTATTCAATGGACTTCCTCTTCCAAATTAATATAAACTGCTGTGAGCTTCAAATTACAGCAGGGAAAGGGAAAGGGAAAGGGAAAGGGAAAGGGAAAGGGAAAGGGAAAGGGAAAGGGAAAGGGAAGGGAAAGGGAGGGAAGTCAGGGAAGTTCAGGGAAGGGAAGTTCAGGGAAGGAGAGGAGAGGAGAGGAGAGGAGAGGAGAGGAGAGGAGAGGAGAGGAGAGGAGAGGAGAGAGGAGAGAGGAGAGGAGAGGAGAGGAGAGGAGAGGAGAGGAGAGGAGAGGAGAGGAGAGGAGAGGAGAGGAGAGGAGAGGGAGAGGAGAGGAGAGGAGAGGAGAGGAGAGGAGAGGAAGGAGAGGAGAGGAGAGGAGAGGAGAGGAGAGGAGAGGAGAGGAGAGGAGAGGAGAGGGAAAGGAAAGAAAGAAAGAAAGAAAGAAAGAAAGAAAGAAAGAAAAGAAAGAAAGAAAGAAAGAAAGAAAGAAGAAGAAAGAAAGAAAGAAAGAAGCGAAGAAAGAAAGAAAGAAAGAAAGAAAGAAAGCAAAGAAAGAAAGAAAGAAAGAAAGAAAGAAGAAAGAGAAAGAAAGAAAGAAGAAGAAAGAAAGAAAGAAAGAAAGAAAGAAAGAAAGAAAGAAAGAAAAGAAAGAAAGAAAGAAAGAAAGAAAAGAAAGAAAGAAAGAAAGAAAAGAAAGAAGAAAGAGGAAAGAAAGAAAGAAAGAAAGAAGAAAGAAAAGAAAGAAAGAGAAGAAAGAGAAGAAAGAAAGAAGAAGAAAAGACAATTTGAAACCCATTATTACTTGCATATCCTTCACCTCTGACTATAAGCAATTATTTAGCATATTTTTGAAATATCAGTTTAGCACTGCTTGTTGTTTAAAAAACAAAAGCCAAATATCCAAAGATCAGTCAGAAGTGTACAGAATAAACATGTAGTTTTCTTTCTCATTGTATGTAAGTTCATTCAGTTGTATCTCATATTCCTATAATAATTTTTTATCACAATGAGAAAAGTCACACCTTTTACAGCTTAATTTATGAATGCACTATCTAAAAGTTTTATAAGGCATTTTGTGGATTTCATATTCTGTCCTTTTAATACAGAACAGCAATAATGAAAAAAAGAATATTAAAACTTTTTCCTCCAAGCTCATGCAAGCATGCCCAGCTTTAAACCAAAAGAAAGATGTCATTACAGACTAGTAATGTTTTCAGAGAGGATGAATTAGCATTGAAAATAAATATTATGCATTCACATAAAAGGAGAGATCTGTCTACACAGTAAATCACACTTTTAGATTTGTGATATTCAACAGCTGCAAGTAAGAAAAAAGCTTTTACCATATATATATGTATGAATACACAATGCACTTAGTACTTCTAGGAAAAAAAAAAAAAGATGATAATGCTCTTTAGCAAAGCTGTATGCAATTAATTTCGAGGAATGTTGTTCTTTCACTAATGTGGAATGCAGCTAACAGACCACCAGTTAATTTACTGAATCAAGTCCATGTGAAAAATAGCTCAGTAGTATGTGTAGATCTCTTCCAGAAAACTCATCAGTATTTATATTTAAATAGAAACTATCGTGTTGATGCTTTTCATAATAGGACTTTTTGCAAGAGTATAAGGTGTGACTTTGCAAATATTTGTTATAAAAATAGATGAGTAAAAAAAACTAAAAAATCCCCCAGAATCTAAAACCAAATAACAATTTCATCTGTTGCCAGAATTGTAACACAGTAAATTCTACTTTTTTCCCATTTCTAATAAAAGGCTTTAAGCTGTTCCCTGAGTTCAGAACACCAGTCTCAGGGCTGGCTTGGGCTCACCTTGGCCAGAGCTGGGCTGGGCTGGTTTCAGTTTCTATCTCAGGTCCAAGTGTCTGTTGCCTCTCCTGCCTGAACCTGGACTGTGCCAGTGCCTCCATGGGAAGGGTCTGGAAAACCCAGGGCATTCCCATGTCTGAGCATGGGGAAATGATGAGGGTTATGCTCATCCATCCCCTAGGATCAGCCAGGAAGCATCAGCCAGAGGTAAGGAAGCCTTTAAAAATAAATACAAGCATATCAAACTGAAGGGGAAAGATGCACCCCACCTAGGCACACAAATCTTGCATGCGCTTCGTAAATGACCTGTTCCTCCTTGAGAGACTTTTGATGTTCCAAACCCACTAAAATCTTTACATTCTGAGCTTACGAGGCATAATGAAATCCTGACCACAGATGCCAAAGACATACTAAAAGCATGAGAGTAAGGCCAGGTAAAAAGGGTAGATCCTAGCCCATTCGCATACAAGGATTTAAAAGTATTATTGCTATTTTTTAGACTGTTGGACTGTTAAATAGTTAACTGGATTAACAATAAGATCATACATAAATGTATATTATGTTCCTTTCTGTTTTTACAAGATTTTGAGTGTAATAGATAAACTGCTTGACAACAAAGCTGGGGATTTTTTACTAATTTCACACTTTGACTAAAATAATCTGCAACCATCACATGAAAAATAAAAATCTTGGAATATAAAAAATTAGTTAAAGTCATAGTTAGGTAATAGTGCAGCTGTTTTCCTTAGCTCTGCTCTCATGCATTCCCTATACCTGAAGATTTAGCAACATTTTTAATTTTTTTTTTTCATCAAGAAGGGCTGTCTTCCCAACAAACATTAACCACTGAAATACAAAGTTAGGAAGGCAGATAGCTAAGATATCTAGGTCAACAGAACATGCATGTGGCATCACAAGAGCAAATGTGTACCTGTGAATGAACTTGACTATCTGCTTGTCCTTTAATACAGGGTAGAGAAATCTGTCCATCATTACCCTTAATAGCTTTGCAAAGATTTCTTTCACATGGAAGGAAAGAAGGAAGTTTTACAAAAGAAGAGGAAGGAAAGAAGGGAGGAAGGAAAGATGGGAGTTCTGTGCAGCATGTGATGATTTGCATGCATAGCATTTGGAGTTGTGATTTTATGTATCACAAACTAAGAAGAGTTTGTCTCAGTCAATGCTTTGTTGAAAAATATTTTTAAGGAGCAACTAGAGGTTGAGGGGCTGCAGGTGTTCTTCTGCAGTAATATGCCAAATGGCACAACAAGGCTCCGGTGGCAGGCCTTCAGCTGAAGCAGAATAAATATTGAAAAAAATTTTCAATCTTAAAAAATTATGTGTAATGTTGGTGAATGAGATAAAGAAATAGTAGCTGAACTAAATGATGAGTATTACTCAAAAGGGAGAAGTGAATACCTCATTTCTTTCCTGAAGTGTACAAGATCACTTTGGAAGAAAGCTGCTTTCCAGCAGTCAGCAAAGTAATCTTCCTTATTAGTCATTTTGAAACTTCCAACAGGTTTCTTATGTTGGGGCTGCTTTAAATTACCATGAGATTTAGAGGCATAAGATTACATTATGGTCATATTTTTAAACTTTCGAAATACATTAATGTAAATTATGGACAAGCTAAAAATAAAGACAGCAGAGATAAATAATTAGCATAATTTGCTACTCATATCCAATTGAGTATTCCTCACTTACCTTGTTGTGATGTGATTTTTATATCAGCTGCCAAGAGACAAAAGATCTGTTTATAAAGGAATCAATAGATATCTCAGTTTCATAGGTTTTCAAAAAATAATTGCACATGGTAAGAACGAGTACAATAATAATATAAACAATGGGCACCATTGTATCTGAGGAAATGATAGCATATAAGCAGTTTGATAACTACAGTGATGGTAGATTGGAGTGCAAAGTAGAGTTCACAGACAGATTATTATAGAGCTCTTTTCTAGAGCAAGAGTGATTAGAAAATGTTTGGACAGTTAAGGAAGCCTTGTAAATATTCATAATAAATCTATGAAGAGATTTAATTTGACTGAATATTGGTCAGAATACAAGTTTCAAAACAGACAAAGGAAAAGTGCTAGGCATTGCCTGGTAATTTACATGGCAAGCCCCAAAATCATAGGCTCGTTTGAATTATATCTCAAGAAATAAACCATATACTGGTAGTTTGAATGCACTAAAAACCAGAGATACTGACCTTTGATCCCATAACAGAGAAGGGCATTAAGTTTTTACATTTCTTTTCTATGCCTTTATTTATGTTTCCACCTTTGAGTTTTGGGCAGCTGTTCAACACATTTTCTCATTCAGGATACAGGAAGTAAGAAAGAATAAAACATGCAAAATGTGAAAGAAATATTGAACGTTTGCTCCTTTCCTCCTCACAAAGATATCTTTCTTCAGTCCTAGATCAGTGTGTTCTTAGCTGGTGTATAAACCCAATTAGAATTAGATTGTCGTAACTACGTGCACTGTTACCCTTTATCCAATACATATTCTTTGTCCAGAAACTATTAATTTCTTATTATGTTTATGCAGTCTCGGTACAACCATTCTCAAGCTTTTAGATCAGGCTTTTCTCTTTTCATCCGTAGTAGTTTGGATGCTCTCTTCCTTTGCTTTTGATAGATAAACCCTGTTCCTTCTGAAGGAGAAGATATAGACTTGTCTTTGTATGAAGCAGAAGTGGCATTTGGTGAGTCAGTGGCCACCACAGCCAAACTGAGGTCCAGACCAAGCCTTTGACATTGTTTTACTCTTATCCTTCCATCTTTGCTACCAGAGAATGAATGAGTTAATTGGAACAGATGTGAGGCATGGGAAAAGAGCAGTGAGGACTGAGAGAAAATGAAGGCTACCTTTTGGAATTTCTCCCTTTCTTCACTGAACAACTTTGGCATGTTATGAGTAAGGATTCATTTGCAGCTTGAGGACAAGTAAAAGAGCCAGTGCAATACTCAGTTGCAAAACAAAAGATGGACCAATACTCATAGAGTATTACCTCAAAGTCCCATCCCCCCAGGTTCCTTCCTATATTCAACAGAGAAAAAGAAAATTCTCTGAGGGACAGCTTGGAGTGGTGACAACTGTAACATTGTTATGAGCAGTCTCACTCCATTAATAGTCTTCCTAACTCAGGGGTCTCTTGGTGAAAATTCTGTAGTGATGATAACAATAAGGTTTAAAAGTACTTCTCTGACATACCTACACAAGATTAGTCATAGGTACTGCAGGATATTCAGTTGTGGAATTTAACAACAATGAACTTTATATGTCACAAGGGACCTGCATAAACCTACTTCAGCAGGAATCAAGCCCACAGTTTTTATTCTAGTCTTAAATAGTACTGTAATAATTTTAACCTAGAGTGCTCTAATTCTGATAAAAAACATGGGAAATTATGTTTTGTAAGGGGTGAGAGTTTATTGTATTTGTTTTAAATGGAATGGGTGAATGCAAGATATGAATAGACATGCTTATCTTTGTCTCCCACTGCATGCAAAAATTCACCTTTTATCCTCTTTTTTTTTTTTTTTTTTTTTTTTTTTTTTTTTTTTTTTTTTAATAGGTGTGCTCTCTCAAAAGCCCCTCTCTACAAACTATTCCCAGTGGAATCTCATGAGTGAAAAAAAAGCAACAGATTGAAACAACTATATATGCTTTAACTAGATTGGAATAATTCCATTACTATTTAGCTGTTTATTAATCTTGTAGAGTTAAGCTCTGTTACTAAATACTTGTCATTATAATGAGACTTCATGGAAAAGCAGTTGAACATTCAAGTCAGTTTTTTAGACTGATAGGCAGAAGATCAGCTTTTACAGAATGAAAAACAATTATAGCTAAAATTTCACAGGTTTTGGGAAAATATTTATCTGTCCTGTTGTTTTGTTTCCTTCCTTTCATGAGTTTGATTATTTAAAGACAGGATTTTTAACATAAAATTCTTTAAAAGAAAAATACATCAGAAAGATAAAATTTTCCCAATCATGTTATGAATTATGATACAACCTGTAACTTAATGATTGCATTTGCTGCTGCTGTCAGTGTGTGTCATGGACAATGTCCATTAAATAGTAGGAATGTAGTTATTTATTTGTTGTTCACTGCCTCTCCTTGTCTCAACGAGATTTAGATATCTATATTCAAAACCAGGTTTGAAGAGACAATTCTTAATATATTGTGGACTTTTTTTGCCACATGTAAAGATAAATTCTCTTTGGTTATTTTATTACTATCTTATGAGAAGAATGTGTGTTATTTCAATTTTACAGATGCAGAATGGGTATATATGGAAGTTAAGGTTTACATATTCATCGGTGACATATCAGGTAAGGTAAATGTCATGCATGAGTATATATTTCCAATTACTCACACACAAATTATTGTTACTCTGCTCTGTATGCCAAACCCTGCTATCAGTCTCTTATATGGCTTTTTGCCAGTGCAAGTGCTTACTTTCTAGTAAGGAATTCAGTCTACACCAACACTTAACATATTTCAAATGGCTTGATCATAGTTGCATATGCTGTGAAGTAGCAAATAGAAATAATATATTAATTAATTTTGTAATTTCTGTGGATAACACACTGTATCATGTGGCTGTATTGAGCCTTGCATTCTCATTCTCAATACAAATCCCACACTCTGTGGAAATACAAGTAATAATATCATGTATGAGGCCCCAGAGGTTGCACAGATAAGAATACATACCCAAAAATTAATGAACTAAGCATGAGAAATTCAAAGAGTTGAACAGTTTGAACAGTTGAGCAGTCAAAAAAATCAAAAGAAATTATGCAGGGGTAAACCCAATACTGGATTCAACACAGAGATGAAGGAAATCTCAGTTTAAATTCTATTTATGTTTTTCAGTAAATACTAACTGGATCTTAAAGTATTGGATTTCAAAGAAAACGAGGGGTAAAGCCTAGAACCTTGATTATTTCTCAGCCTCTAGATGCAAGCTAACAAGTAAGAAGACTATATTTATTCTTCAATCATTTTCCAGGTTTGTAAAGTCCTGTGCCAACGGATGTGCAAAGGAGCTGAAAGCACCAGGTTACCTCTGATAAACAGGAAATCTTCACAGAATATGAGATATATAGATCAGATCCCCTGACATGGCTGTGTGAATTTACTAACTACTGGGTTAAGGGAAAAATGTCTCCTTCGGCTGCATGTCAAAGGCAGATCTGTAACTCCTCCTGCTAGAACAGACATTGGCTTTTGCCCTTAGCAGAGGGCTCTGTGTGCTCACTTCTTACACGATTTACTACAACTTTACACCATGCATCAGAAGGGTGACCTCAGGACAGAGGATTAGACCCAATGTGAGGCACTTAATTTCATGCCCTACAAGAATCCTAAGAGATTAACGCTCTTCTTTGGTTTCCTGTTTTAACTCTTTATCACTATCTAGTCTAAAACTGAAATCAGCAATGCTCTGCTCTGCTGATTTCAATGGGAATATTGCCAAGGGATCTATAACCCCAGTCACAGGCTTTTTGAAGATTTTTCATCAGTTTCAAAAATTTGGGCTTATTCCATTTAGAAATAATTTTCAATGGGATATACAAGTCTGCATAAGACCTTCATTGCACAATGGTCTGAAACTCCTAAGTGCAAAATTTGTATGAAATATCCAGTCAGAAGTCCATATTCTGTATATTGTGTAATAAATGTTAGTATTGTGAAAATAACTTAAAAATAGGAAAATAAAAGGGGGGTGGGAAAAAGGGAATAAATAAAAAGAAAAGAAAAAAGAAAGAAAAAAAAGCTTTGTGTGTATAAATTTGAGACCAAGCTACTGCTTTAATTGACTTTACCTGTAAGATTTTCAATACAGCCATAGAGAGAATAATAAAGGAGAAAGATATTTCTTAAGAATTTAAGGCCAGATTCTAAATATTTTTCATTTTATAAAATCATTTCTAATTTTCCAGAGGTCAGAATTATACTCAAATTTTTGAGGTGGTTCCTCATTTAATGTTATATTGCTTAAATATTATAGATACGTATGGTTGAATAGAAAATAAATATTAAAGCCACACTTCTCGTCCTTTCCACAAGTGGCATTGTCAGCAGATTATTTCAGAATTAACTGAGGCTCATACAAAATAACTTAATGAAACTAGACCCTTTTTACCTGCTCTTTCTGAGATTAGTTTTTCCACCAGGAAAAACAATTTCTCATTACTGAGCTAAGTAATAAGCAGTGCCCAAATTAAGAGGAAACCGTGTAAAAGATTTTCTACATTTCTCACTTCATCTTTTTTTTTTTCTGTTGATAACTGCAGTTTAATGATACTTTGAGATAAATCATGGGGCAAAAAATGTCCAATCTGACAAACAGCAGGAAGTATTAATGGACCTGCTATTTAGTTGGAGCAACAATGTACTACTCTCGATAAATGACCTTTTTTTACATGTTGGGAATTGAGCCCTCCGTATGTCCTTGATAAATGAAAAATAACTCTGGCATGAGGAGACCAACAGGCAGTGCCTCAGATATTTTAAATTATAATGGCTACAGCAGGCCATCTTACAACAGAATGATGACCAAAATCTGTGTTCAGTTTTATAAACATGTTATAAGGGTATTTGACAACTACTTTTATTTTAGCACTTCATAAGAATCATTTACTTTTATTAGATGGATGCCTTCATGGGGCAAAAAGGAAAATCCAGGTCTACAACTCCATCATTCTTGTTTTGAAGCCACTTTAGATTAATAGGACCCTGATGATTTTATATAATTTACCCGTCCACCACTGGTAACTTCATAAGAACTTTTCCCTGGAGGGTTGCTGGATGCTGAACTATTGAGTCTGTTCACTAACAGTAAATTACAAAGTGGGTGAAAGAGGTAGAATTAGATGAGGGCATTTATAACACCATTTGATCCTTGCTGTTTTGTAACAAAAATCCCTGTTGTGTCCATTGTGTGAGATCATGGAGAGAGAAGATACATATTTAGAGAGTTACCTGTACATGTTTATTCATGAGCCAGTGTTACTGCCTACCTTCCCATCTGAGGAAAAAACATTCATCAACTACATCATTTTAGGCTTGTAAAAGCTTGCAAAGGTGGTGAAAGAGCAGAATGTATTTTAACTTTCTGACTTTCATGTCAAGAAAGATTAAAAAAAATGAAGACTGAGAAATTTTTATAACTTATGTATAAGTCTATGAATATAATAATTCAGACACAAATTTGATATAGTAGTGGTTATTTCAATGAGAATGATATGTGAATCTTGGAATTAATTATTTTTAAAATGCCATTTTATTGTTTGAATTGCAGCAAGAAGTTTAGGTAGTGATATATCTAATTTTAATTAGACTGCAATTTAATTTGTGATCTTCTATAAGAAAGCTATCATCTTCTATAAGAAAGCTATCAAGGAGCACTTGATATGGGCACTCCTGGATTTTAAGGCCCCCTCATAATCCCATTTCCATACAGACTAGAGGATGCTGTTATGCCATAGCCAAACCAGATTAATACCTCTTTATTTGAGTTCAGAATAGAGTAAGAAGGAATAACTGAGTGTTCATGTATTTCAGAAAATATAATCCCAATCCAAATAAAACAATATCTTTAAACCTCTTCAGTTCATAAAATGTCACCTTTGGCACTTGATATCAAAATCAACTATTGGAATACTTGCCTTTCCAGTGCAGAACCATTATCGTCAATATTATGTAGAAAAGGACAAAAGAAGCTTGTTTAAGCAACAATATCAAGTTATTGAGTGTGGCTTTTTTTGTAAATATTTTCTGTGAGCTGTATCATTGACCTCAGTTACGAGACTTGTAAATGTTAATTGTATTATTATTCCGAAATGAATAGGCTCAAGTCAAGATTTTTATATGTGACTTCCTTAAATTGGGAACATTTATTTTGGGTCTACAAAATTTCAAAATTCTTACAGAAATCACAACAGGTATATTGTACCATAGGTCTGACTGCAGCCCTATGCCATATTTCTCATTAATCTTACACATTCCTTGTAACCATGAGAAATTATACATGCTTCTATTTGATAGGGAATTTTGCCCAGCATCTGTAGTGAAAATTCCACAGCATGTGACCTTTTATTTTTTAATCTTGTCTGTAAGTTAATGTTGGAAGTCCCTAAAGCAGGATAAAGAACTTATGTGGAACACATGATGTAAGTACATGCAGGTTAGAAATGGAAACAAGTTCACATGAGCTTATTGACCAGAAGTCTCTGCCACCATGATATATAGCTTTAGAATTGAACTCTATAGATCATCTCAATTTCTGTCACTGTGTAGTTCAAAGTTTTGCAGGTCTCCTGGGGAAAGAAAGACATAACCCCTTAAATCTATGTAGCTGAGACATGGATGTTTCTCATTCAGAAAAATGACCCTGGGATAAAAATGAAAATACGATGCAACTGCTCATCTCAAGAGGTTATCTCAGGGCCTACAATATGAAATAGATTTTTTTAAATATTTGTTTTGCTAAAAATAACCATAGATTTATTAATGTACATACTGTAATGAATTTATATCATATGTTATTTATATCAGTCCTATTATAAACAACATCAAGGGGAAAAGTGTTGCAAGAAGTCTTCTCATTCAGATTAGGGGGAAAACAACTGTGACACTGCCCTTAAAAGCCTTATCACAACACTAGTGTCACAAGCTCAAGCTTGGTGTCTGCATAGAAATGTCTTGTAATAAAAGTTTCCAAATAGTAGGAATTTGAGACCTGCTCACGTTCTTTACTGTAGGACCATTATCCAACACATTTTTAGATCTAGTCTTCATTTTTGCTGATTTGTTGTTTTAATAAAGTTCCAAAGCCTGGGAAGAGCTTTTCTGTTTGATACATCAATCCATCAATACAATGTGAGTTACAGACATACATTTTACCACTGAGAAATTACTCATTTTTTTCTGGTAGGCCTCAGTAAAATAACATAAGGTTTTCTGATATTGGCTTTCATTTGGATATAATAAATAGGGAAAATTCATTTGTTCTCCATAGGTGCCATATTTCAGGTAGAATCCAGGGAGCCTATGATTTACATGCACGCTCTAATTTCTGAAACGTGACTTTAATTAGAATTATTAACTCAAAGCCAGTGCTAAAAGAGATAGCATAGCTTTCCCCTCCATGTGCTTTTGGATCAATCCTACTTGCACGAATATCAACATCAATACTCCTGTTGATTTTCCTGAGAGAGAGATGGGCCCCATTTAGTGCACACTAAAGACCCCAAAGGATCTTTTAAAGCCTTCAATAGACCAAGCCTCTCTTGTATTGTGGCTGTTTAATTCTGTTAGAATTATTCCCTGAGTAGCATTACACTGCAAAACATCTTTTTTTTTATTTCAATTTATTTTTTCTCATACCATTTTATTGCTTTTAAACTTAATTTCCCTTTTCTTCATCTTTCATAATCAGCTACAATGTCTTAGGCTAGCACTCAAATTTACTGAGAGGGCAAGCAGCAGGCAGTGAAACAAGGGGAAACAAAGGAGTATAACATGGGAATAACTGGGAAAAGACATGCTAATTCAAATAGTTTTAAGTTATTCAGATACACCAACTTTCATTTTTATATGGATCTTGACAGTAAATACTTGACTTAGCTGAACCTTATGGTCATCTCACTTTCAGTAGTTTAATATACCTCAACAGTGATATTATTTCCCCTGGGAGGCACAAACCAAAACCACAGAGAGATAAATCACTGAAGTCTGAAAATAATTAAAAATTTTAATTCTTTTATAAACAAAATTAATCTTCAAATACACACATTTTGTCAAGTAAAATAAGAATTTGTTTCTATTTACCAAATCTTATTTCCTCAACTATATTGATTAGTAGCAAAGATAACAAAGAACTCATATATACTCAGGCACATAACTGTATAAACACAAATGAGCATTTGTTGAACCACGTGTGTTGTGTGTATATATATGTCCTGTCCCCATAATGCTCCTTCCTTTGTAATTTATAGCTCCATTTGCAAATTGCCCTCCAAATACACAGTATGTGGCATGACATAACTGTCAATTCTCTTCTCCAGATGCTCTGAAAAGGGCAATGAATACTGGAGAGAGAGTTAACTTGAAATGCCTAAATTCCTTTGGAGGAATATAACTGAAAGGACTTGACAGTACATTCCTGATTAGACCTTTCCACCTGAACCCATTCTTCATTCTCTTTCTGCTGGCATCGGCTTTTATTGTAAGGGGATAGCTTTGTGCAAGCTACTTTGTGAGAAACTAAGGCAAGCTGTGCAGCTACTGTGAAGTGCAAAAAATTATAGTCTATTAAACTATGTCTCCATATGGGATTAGCTGGATGATAATTAAGCCTTTCCTGCTTCTAGATGACAAAAACCTGTCAGCAGCTCCGGATCACTATTTTTAAAGTGGTTTGTAGTGTGTAGAGTTGCAGAGCTCCATCCTTTTGTGAGAAGCATTTGTTTCTTGTCTGGATCAGGGAGCAGGGACCTGGGTCACTTGCACTGAAACACACACTGTATTGACACTTGCAATATTTTTTTTCCAGACACAGGGTAAGACCTGGAGAGATGGTTAGTAACGAGAACACAAAACAAAGCCACACAGTAGGAATGCTACAAAGCACTCCACAACTGCATGAAATACAGTTGTGCTTACCGAGGCGGTCTGGCAGGATGAGACTGCATGTTACTATAGAAGTATTTCAGAAGGCATATATCAGTCCTGTGTTCTTAGGTTATCTGCTCTTGCTCATACACTGTGCTCCATAAAAAAGTGTTCCAAAGGGGAGCCAAAGTTTTTCAACTATATCTTAGTTTAACTACAAATGCAGGGAATGGCAACTACCTGTGTGCCACTGCCCCAGCTGAGGCATTTAACCTGGAAGCGCTGTGACTGACAAGGAGTGAAATTACCAGGGTAAAGTCCTCAAAAAGATTCACCTAGTCCTGAAATCTGTCTCTGACACAAGCTGCTGCATTAACCAGTGGCTTAAATTTGTTAAGTTCATGTACAAGGTATGAACATTGCCTTGAATATTTTCTTTGACATTACAGGATATAATACACATCTTAGGAGCTGAAAGGCTGGTTTATAGTTTCAGCTGTGATAAGTTTCAGTAATGCCACAGGAAGTTGTTGGTTTTCTAGCATTTTTTTTTCTTCAAAAGCATTTTATTTTCTTGCAATGTCTGCTAAGATTTTTTTTCTCCATTCCATCTTGTTACACTTCAAATTAAATTCTCCTTTAAAGGAAAATGCTTCTGAAAAATAAATAATATTTTATGACATAAACCCTGATATTATTTATTTACACCAGTTAACAAAGTCTTATGCAATTGGAACCACTGGGTCTGAGAGAAAAATACAAATCAATGCCAATGATTTTCTTTCTACTATCAGGCTTCAACAATTTTCTGAGTTTCTGCAAATAAAAAAACTGTCTTGCTCTTCATCATATAATGTCCAAGTATTATCTTCAAAGATTAAGAATAAAATGTCCTGAAACTACCAGCAATCTACACAAAGTACTGTCACCATCGACAGGTCTATTTCATGTGATGAAATAGCATGATGGGTCAGTATTCAGGTTTGACAGTTTTATTACTGTTTACAGAAATATTGTTATCTAATGTAATTTGTCTAAGTTTTGTAAATATTTGAAAGCTTGTTGACATTTTCTGCACAATATATATTAGCAAATCTATTTTGAATTGCTAAAATCTTGAGGAATAGTTATCTTCATTTTATGGTGATATTTATTTGAAAGATTGCGATAACAAAAGAACAGTAAACCAAGGTGGTTTTGCATAGCGGTAAAAACATAAGGTAAAAATAATGTGATGCTTCTTTTGGGATTGGTGTGATGGTAACTGCACCCCCACAAGTTTAATTTTGGGAATCCTTTCAGTCACTGTAATTCACTTTAACAAGTTCATTCATTCAGTCTTTAATGTTCAAGTGCTCGGTGTCCTGTGATTAGCTCTGCTTTCTTGTGTATGCAAAGGGGAAGAACAGTCAAATAATTTGAAGCAGGCTGCAAGACTATTGACATATACATTGATGTTACCCATGACAGGATAGGCCCTAGTGATGGTAATCCACAGGAGGCAGCACACAGCACTGAATACCATAAACTCCACTAAGCTGAAAACAGCACTAGAATTCAAACCAACCTAATTCAAACAAATACAGCTGTGCTACAGACTGTCCATAGACCATCTTTTGGATGACTCATTAGAAACAAACAAAATTACAGTGATCATGTATTTTATTTAACATTTGATTCTGTCAGTGCTCATATTATGAATCAATTATGTATATTATATAGTGTGTAATAAAAATATAATGCCAAGAACACCTGAGGAAAGTTGAAAATACATGTTGCTTTTTGCAATATATGTAACAAAGTGCTGTTTCAAACTGTGAATACTCAAGCTGGACTTCAGGGCTGTTTTTTAAGAATTAGAAAACCTGAAAAAACCTGAAATGCCTTACTGTGAAAAAAGAGAGAGAGAGAGAGCGAGAGAGGAAGGAACAGACAATTTTTCTCCTTTCCTGTATGAGAAATGTTCCCATCTACCAATGACAGATATGTGCATTATGGAGAAACCCAGAGCACATGACCTGCTCCCAAATGTCGCAGTCAAATCGAATTCAGTATTATATTCCCATTACTGACCTTAACTGAAGATAGATCCTTGAGGATGCAGTATGACATTGATGGTAGTGATAGAGAATGGGGAGTCTTAAAAAGATTTGTTAAGATGATTTGGTCATGCCTGTCAAATCTCAGGCATCTCTGACTGATTTCATTATTTTTATATTTTACATTTAATCCTGGCATGTTTTATACTGAATGCTAGGATGGAAGACTGAGTACTACGATACAAATTTAACCTTGTGCAAGATGACCCAGCCCTGCAGAGGTGGGCAATGTTTCCTGAACCATGAATGTGTACATGTGATTGGTACTCTGCCTCACATTGCTGTCAGTTCTCCAGTGCTGCTCAAGTGTGACTGCAAAATCTGTCCTGAAATTTTGGAGAAATAATCTGTGCATCCACAAAAATATGTGGAAAATCAAGAACTAAACCAATTTGTAAGCCCTTGGAACCTTGCCACCAGCAACAGATCTTTGGTAATTCATATGAGTAGAGAATTATTTTGTTTTGGCAGTTTATTTGTATGGTAGTAGGAGAAATTGCATAATTGCATTCAATGTCTCCCAAGTTATTTAATGTTGAAACAGATATTTTTTTCCAAATATCAGTGTTTTAAATGCTATAATAAATTAAGAGTTTAATAACACAAAAAATAATAAAATGTTAAATCTGTTTAGTAATAAACAGATTTAGTATATTTAATATATTTAGTATATTAATTTAATATATTAATATATATTAATATATATTAATATATATTAATACATATTAATATTAATATATAATAACATATATTAATATACTAAATATACTAAATAGTGTATTTAGTATATTTAGTATATTAATTTAATAGAATTTTCATCAGCCAGTATTTCCAAAAGAAAAGAAAATCCTTCCAAATATAAGCAGTATAGAGGAAGATATGCTTATACAGAAACAAATTTCACATACTTGTCTTTAACATTCATTACCTTTCCCTATGAGCCTCTCTTTATTACAGCAAAATAGATCATAAACAGACACTATTTCAGCCTTACTCAAAAATCATAAAAAATTGGTTTAATCAAAATCAGCCTTCCATAACTAAAGAAGGAATATGAATCAGTGTGGTGGGTTAACCTTGCTGACTGCCAGTTGCCAAACCATCCATTCTTTCACTCCCCTTTATCAGCAGGACAGGAGGGGAGGGGGAAAAAAATGTGAAAAGAGTCATGGGTTGAGATAAGGACAGGGAGATCACTCATAAATTACTGACTCATGCAAAACAGACTAGACTTGGGGAAATGTATTTCATTTGCTGTAAATTAAAAATAGAGTAGATGAGAAATGAGAAATGAAAACAAACCTACTCTCAGCCTGCTTTTCTGCTCAGACTCAACTGCATTCCTAACTCTTCTGTCTTCCCCTTGAGTGGCACAGGCAGGCAGGTAAGGGGGTTCTAGTCAGTTCATAACCTTTTGACTCTATTACTCCCTCCTCATTACACTCTTCTAATCCAATGTGGGTTCCTCAACAATGGGATAGAGCCCTTCATTAATTTCTTCAGTGTGGATCTTTCAGACCCGTTTCATGAGCTGCTCCAGAATGGTCCTTTCCATGGTGTACTGCTCTTCAGGAATGGTTTGGGCTCCCTACAAGACTACAGCTCCTGACAGAAGACCTGCTGCTGTGTTCCTCCATGGGCTTGGTCTTCTCCACAGGCAGCAGGAGAATCTCTGCTCTGGTACTTGAAACACCTCCTCTCCCTCCTTCTTCATTAACCTCAGTGTCTGTCAGGCTGTTCACTTATTTTTCCTCTCTCTCACTACTGCTACACAACATTCTTTTCACCCTTTCTTAATTATGTTATCACAGATGGGTCACTAGCTTGGATCATGGGCTCAGTTTGGTCCAGTTTCAGGGTCTTTCAGAGCTGGCTGGAACCAGCTGTGTTCAACATAAGCCATTCCTTCAGTGGCTTCCCTTGCCATGTCAACCCAACACAGTGAGTTTAACAATAAAAGAAAATACAAGGCATTTCACTAAATCTTGAGTGACCCTTTACAGGCTTTTTCATTCTGCACTTTTAGAGTTGAGAGTAAAGCATCAGCAGAATTGGCAGTGGCAACAGCAGTAGCCAAATTTTCTGTGGAAAAGATTGTCCAAAATGCTATTAGGAAAATGAAAAAAAATATTATTATGAAAGTATTTCCTTAATTTATTCTTCTTTAGAAAGACAGAAAAACACACACAAAAAAAAAAAAAAATGTAAATTCATTTTCTGGAATGAGCATGCATCACATCTTTTACTTCTCTTGTGGCAATATAAAAAAATATGGAAAATTCAATGTCAAAAAAAGCCCAGAATAAAAAGGTAATAAAAGATATATAAATGACAAATAAAGAATGAAACTCTGTCTTACATATCACAATAAATATAAGAAAATCATCTACCTAATATAAATGCTGTTTTTATATTAGAATGTCCAGCATCTTTGGAATAGTTGTTTAAAGATAAAAGGTTGCAAAAAAAAAAAGAAAAAAAGGATGTTCTGTCAGATTTCACAGCAACAGAGATACACAGCCAATATTTTTCTGAATACTAAAGAAATGCTCAAATCTGTCATTTATATTTCTGCTTTCCTTCAGTAAATCATACTCCTGTTTTTTATTGTAGCAAAGAGTAACTTTCTTGAGATAATTTCTGTACAATCTATATGGATGTGAGTTCACCATTCCTTATTAAAAAAAAAAAAAATCAGATGTGTTAAGATCATATTCTTTTAAAACAACTTATATATGAAGAACATTTTATTGGATTCACAGCAAAGGTGTTATTGTCCAGTTTTACAGTGACCCAGAGCAGCCATAGGACTCTAATAAAGCAATTAGAGTCCTTTACTTTAGATTTAGAAAAAAGAGAGGAACACAAACCTTCCATCAGATACATGTATCTACTTTGGAACTACCAATTTTAGGTACTTTGAGACCAAACAAGCCACTACTTACTGAAGTATCAAAATCTGTGTTTGTTTTTTGAGTCAGTGAGAATAAAGGCAAATTTCTATACACCAATTTTAGTTGTATTAAGAATATTTTATGAAATTTTGCAAATACTCTGGAATTTTCCCTCTAAAGAGCGTACCAGTCATAGAAGTCTGGCATCTCTTTTTTTTTGAAAAATCAAAGTTCTGGATAAAGCATCTGAAAGGGTTGTTAAATTAATGTTTGTGTAATAATAGACAATACCTATGAATACTTTTCTGGAAGACCACTTGTATAAACCTAGTGAAACCTCCTTGGATTCTACCTGTTCAGATCTCCCTATTACAGTGTCTGCCTCCAAGAGATGGTAGGAGACAATTTCATGTTCAGCCTCCAATGCTGTTCTTTCCATGAAAGTAGAAAATCACACTCAAATGATGAGAGAAAAGTTGCTGTCAAAGCTGTCATTGTCAAAATAAAAAAAATAAAAAAAACCACACAGTATAGAAGTGAAAAAATCTGTGCAGTAGTTGTTACATATTGCTGCATCTAACAGAAATTTGGTTGTGGACATGGAAGGCAAGAGATGAAAATTCACTGGTTTATTCAGCTGCAACTACTTTTTTTACTTTTTTCTTTTTGCTTTTTCTTTCTGTATTACTCTTCCTCAACAGAAAGAGATTAAATGGGAGATTGTCTTCTAAATGAAGAGAAATATTTGGGGTTTTTAAAATGCTTCATAAAAGTAAAATATCTCAAAAAATTATTTGATCCTACACAGATAAAGGAGAAAATACAGGAAAAAAATCCTTCCTGAAAACATCTTCATTAATGTTCAATTACCAGTGAATGAACACACATTTTAATGCTTTTTTTTCTGAGATATGAAACACATCTGAGAGATATGTTTGATATGAATTTAAGTGTGATGCCTTAGTCAACAAGCTGCACAGGTAATAAGCTCCCTTGGCCAACAGCGTCTCAGAAAATGTCACATGATACATAACAAGGTCAAATATTTTTTCTAAAGCAGAAATTATTTTAAATAATTGTGGTATTTATTCAACCATTCTCTCTAACAGCAGAATCTGTTTCAATTATAGGAGCTTCATTTCAGGGAGTTCAGCAGTATGAAAGCAAGCAACTCGAAGAATTCTGTCCTTTCAATCTGTGCAAGATATATTTCCTATGTGTTACCATTTAAAATGGTGAAAGATTCTGCTATGAAAGCTAAGTGATTTATTACCTTGATATGGAGCACAGGTGAACATATTTCTTCCTTTTTCACTGATACCATTAAAAAGTATTGCTTCATTTGTCTTATATATTCTACCTTCATTTATCTTACATATTTTACCTTCAACACTTGTTAGCAAGCTGCAATACAAACTTCCTAGAGAAACTTCTGATATTCAAATAATGAGAGTCTTCTGTAAAAGATGCAGTTCCAGAGACTCTGGAACATTTTTCTTTTCAATCCTTCTGTAAGAAGGATATTAAAAATAAATTTAAAAATAAATTAGTGAAAAATCTTGAAAGAAAAGAATCATTAGGCCCCATCTTACTAACTATCCTCTCTTTTTATATGTAAATAAACTAAAAGTATTTTTATATGTAAACCAACTTTAAAATTTCTTATTTGTGAAGTTTATGATAGTAGGTGAAAATATTTCCTACTTCAAAGTTTATGCTATTGAATGAGAAATTACATTATTCCTTGACTCATGTGGTGAATAAATCAACTAGATAATTAGTAGTACAATTAAGCCATGGGAAAAAAAATATCAAGAACATCAAAATGAGACATTACAGGAACCATTCCAGAAAAGAATTAAGAATCTAATTTTAAAATATGAGAAAGCAAATAATTCTCCTCTTGCCTCCTCCAAGATGTCAAGAACTGCAGCTAAGCTCCTTGGGGCAAAACTTCCAAACTCAGCAGAGATTGGTTTACATAAAACAAGTGTTTACTAGGCTGGAAGACATTCTCTGTGCATTTCTATGAATGGCTTTCAGTGAAGCTGCAATAATAGCATACATGGGAGATATATGCAGCTAAGAAATCCAAGGGGGAACAAAAGAAATATATATATTAGCTAATGTAAAATCTGCTAGCTGAAGTAAAATAAATCGTAAGATCTGCCTTCTTTTCCTAGCTTTGTCACAGGACTCACTACAGTCTGTGCAAATTAATTAAAATTTAATTGTTTCTACTATTGAAGGCAAAGTCTGAAAAACCAAAAATGTCTTTTAAATAAAGAAATGTTTCTCTGGCCATCCTTCCATGTTACTTCTGTTACATAGGAATCCTAAGTGTCACTGAGCTTCTAGGTGTTCCTGGTAGTTCCAACCAATAACAGTCTATATGTCTAACAAAGTCTTTCTGCTTCATTACAGAGTCATCAAATTATATTTCTCAGAGGAAAGAGCTTTTTTCTGAACTACTTCTTATATGTTTTTTACCTGGAAAAAGAACAGCATGTGTTTCTTTTCATTTGGATGTGTCATGTAAGTTAAAATTTGCAACTAACATAGTTTTTGTTATAGTAATGTTTTTCTGTAGTTTTTCAGTTAACTGATTCCAAGCAAGCGACAGCCACACTTCTGCTGTGCTTACGATGCTTTCCAGGAATTGCTGTAGAAAATAACTTTTAGCAGAGAGTCTAATTTTTTTTTTCAATTGCAAGAAATCTAATGCATATTTTGTTGAGGAATATATCTGGTCCAGGTAACTGGGCTTGAAAGCTGCAGATGGAGATGCAGATTGGGCTTGGGTGGAGTCTGAGATGAGAGGCTGTGAACTGTCAAACTTTGAGATAACAAAGTGCATGAAAACTGGTGAGTTCAGCCAGGTGAATGGACTCTGGGACACACAGCTGGAGCTTGGAGTTGCTAATCTTTTGGGTAACAGAAGAGATGAAAGGAAATGACAGCCAGTGAGCTGGTTGGACATGGAGAAAGCAAGGAGTGGGGCCTTGGGAGGAAGAGTGAGACCTGCAGACAGACTGTGAGGGTGTAAAAGCCATGGGGTTCCTTTGTTGGGAGTCCCTCCTCAGCAGCACCACTGGAGCTGTTTCTGTGTCACTGCACCATGAATAAATGGCTTTATGGAATGAGACATCTGAGACTCTGTGATGGGAACCTGGGGGCCAAAATGGTGAGGAAACCTGGAAACCTGGTCTGCCTGGCTGGGAGTGGGGTGTGCAGGGAGTCAAGGGGGCTCCTCTCAGGCACTGGAGCTGCTGCTGCCAAGGGGCTCCAGTCCCAGCAGTGAAAGTCTGGCCTTGGGAGTGTGACTGCCAGAGAGGCTCAAGAATGGAAAGATTTCTTAACAATTAAAAATTTCAATTTTAATTTCATTTCAGTTGTAAATGTTTCCTGTATTCACACATTCATTAGGAGGAACAAAATCCTCACTCCATAAAAAAAGAACCACCACAGGAGACGGCAAAGACACATAAATATACACATAGTTTAGCCCACAGAAAAAGCTCAAGGGTATTGCCAAGGTCTCTGCTATAGTGGTAAAACTAATTCATGCAAAATGTTGTACTGACCCCAACAAGTGTACCATGTCCTCTGCTACAGAGAAATGGCATATTGTATGGAATATCACTTTTGGTGAGTTAGAGGCAGCTGTCCTGATTATCTCACCTACCAACTTCTCCAACCCCAGCCTGATGGCAAAGGTGGCAATATTGGTGAGACAGTGCTGATGCTGTGCCAGCACTGCCCAGCAGTAGCCAAAATGCTGGTGTGTTATCAATAGTTTCCCAGCTACTAATACAAAGAACAACACTATGTGGATTGTTACGTGGAAAATCTTAATCTCAACCAGACAAAATTCACACCTCTTCTCCCAAAATCTTAGGATAAATTATTACTCCATTCTTCCTACACTGAGTTGAGTTCATCAGCTCTCTTTTGATATGACTGTGATTCTTTTTTGGGACACAGAGGGTAGTGCTGAGACTTTTACTGAATCAGCATGCTAGGCTCATCTCATCATTATGAGAAGCATGGATTTAATTTAATTTTTCACCCTGAAAATTGCTAATTTTTATTAACTTCCACTGCCTGACAACTGTGTCTGGCTTCTGCAGTACATGAACATGACTAGCAGCTATTTTTTTAGATCAGAAGTGAGAGGAAAATATTAAAAAAAAAAAAAAAAAATCCACTCTTTTTTTTTTATGAAAAACAGCCGGAATGTTTGTAGAGTTAAATCTCTCACTGTGAAAATGTAAGACCTTGGCTCACTCTATATGTGGCAAACCTCCAGAAGTCAACATTCTTTTTGGAGGTGAACCCTTCAAGCTTAGCTCCTTGGTATTGATTGTGACATTTTCTTGTCAGCATGAACATCCAATATCCAACACAGGCAATATTTCTCATTAAGTTGTATAGACTATGGACAGCATAAACTTAAACAAATGTGCAGTGTCAGGGCACAGGCAAAGTGCAGCACCTAGTTTTAATAAACTGAAAACAATCCAGCTGACAATATTCCCTAATTTTGCCTTTGACTTTGTTTATATTTTGTTCCCTCCAATATTCGTCCTTTCATTTTACTTTATCTTCTGCTTTTGTAATATTTTTTTTTTTCCCAAGTGAGTGCCTTCATAGAAGGCTGCTTCACTGAACTCAGCAATAATCCTCTCATTGGCAGCAACGGTCCAGTGTCAAGCTCATCTCTAGTAAAGTAAAATTTTTATTGCTATTGCTCTGTTAAGTGCTGAATACTTCTCTCTAGCTGTATAAATCAAGTGTTAATTCTTCACTAGACTCAGATTTTAAATCGTGAAGAAATCAACACAATCATCTAATCTAGTATGTTGCATAGCATAAAGCATATAACTTTGCTTCATTTTTATAATGCATTCATTTCTTTCAGCTATACTATCTTTTTCCAAAAGTCAGTTCTCTTGAATGAATGACATCATATAAAGTAGAATGCATCCTGGTCTTTCATACGTTGTTGCAATGGTTCATTAAATCATAAACCAGTTATACTTCAATTTTCAATATGTTTCATTTATGATGAAGTCACCTCTGAAACTTCTCTTGGATAAGCTGAAAAGCATGTCTCTGTTTAGGTCACTGTCAAACAATGAAGACTTTTATCTGTGTTTTATGAAGCTGTTTCAATCTGCCATTTTTGCTCTAAAGAGCTTTACACAGTCAGTATTCAGGCAATGACCTCACTAATGTGGCAATACAATTTCCCTCTTTCTACTCAATAATATTTTGCTTACTGAGACTCAATAGTCTGAAGATATTGTCTGTCATAGGTATGTTCAAAGTGCTTTCTGATTACTCACATTTCAAAGATATTTGAATTTTACCACATTTTTTTGTTGGTTATTTAGCTTGTTTTGCATTTTACTGTCTCAAAGGGCAAGTGAATTTGGTTGATGAATAGCACAGAGTTGTCTGTATAACAGCCAATATTTTTGTTATCCACTGAGTTCACTAGTAATGACTTTGCATTTTCTTCTACAGACCTTCCAGCTACTTGGATATTGTCTCAGAAGTTTTGAATTTGTGTAAAATGGCCTCTTTTTTTTTCTTCTTTGTTTTGTTGTTTGTTATTTTGTTTTGTTTTGTTTGTTGTTGGTTTATGTTTGTTTTGTTTTATTAGTGAATATAGGGAAAAAACCCATCCTCTAACATGTATTCTTATAGAACAGTCTACAGCTTCCTTTAGTAGAACTCCCACTGTCAGAAAACAAATAAATGGGGATACTGTGGAAACAGTAAAATGAAAAAGACCAAGTGCAGGAAACTGTAATTATACAATCATTTTTGTGTCAGAGTCTCTGTGTTCAGATGGAGATTGTGTGTCTGGGGGGGACATCCTGGGCCTGCCCTGTGATCTCAGAAGCTCCTGATAAACCTTGACCAAGTTGACTGAATAGTGAAGCATCCCTTGATTGGATCAGCTGGGTCATGAGTCACTCCCTGATTGGCCAGGAGCTCTCACATGCTAAAGGTGGAAACAGCCAGAAAAATCAGCTGACCAATCAAGGTGGAAAACAAAGGATAAGCAATTATCCTTAGTTACCTTGGTAAACCATTTACCTGAATTGTAGCCTGAGTGGTATGGTACTCTTGTGAATTGTAGCCTCAGAGGAACAGTATAATTGTTACTGCACTTTGGGGAAAAAAAGCCCAGTAACAGCCAATTTGCATTTTAGCCAGGATGGAAACTTAAATGCTGACAGAAGTTGTTAGTCACCTTGGGACTACAGGAGGCTGGGCACTACCTCCCTCTGAGTGTGACACCTCTCAAAGTCAGTTGTACTTGGAGGCCTGGGCTGATAGTCCCTGCCCTCATCTCCACAGTCCTTGATGTCCCCTGCCTTGTCTGTGAGGCAACACAAATGGATTTGAGTGAGTGTTTCTCTAAACCTGAGGGGAATTTTTGGTAGGTACCTTCCACACATAGAAATAGCTATATAGACCATTTTACCTCTGTGTGTATGAATTGATTATTGTATGAATGTGTGCTGGTTTTGTCTGGATTAGAGTTAACATTCTTCCCATTGTCTGGTATGGGTCTGTGTTTTGGATTTGTGCTGAAGACAAGGTTGATAGTACAGAGATATTTATGTTATTGCTAAGCAGGGCTTACACAGAGCCAAGGCCTTTTCTGCCTTTCATACGGCCATGCTGGTGAGGAAGTTGGGGTTTTATGAGAGACTGGGAGCAGACACAGCCAGGATAGGGAACTCAAACTGATCAAAGGAGTATTCCAGATCCTATGACATTATGCCCAGTATATAAAGGGGGAAGAAAAGAGGGAATGTTTTGAATGATGACACGTTTCCCCAAGTCACCATTAAGTGTGATGGCACCCTGGTGTCCTGGGGATGGCTGAATATGTGCCTGCCCATTGGAAACAGTGAATTAATTCCTTGTTTTGCTTTGTTTGTTTACATGGCTTTTGCTTTCTATATTGAACTGTCTTTATCTCAATCCAGGAGTTTTCTTTTACCCTTTTGATTCTCTCCCCATTCTCACTGGTGGGGGAGTGAGCAAACAGCTGCCTGGGGCTGGGTTGACAGCAGAGGTTAAAACATGACAGAATGTTACTATTTCAAATCCATAGTTAAGTCATTGTTGTAATTGTAGTGAAATCTACCAAATCATTTTGTAAATGTTAAAGTACACAATGGTGAAGAGCTACTACACACTTTTGCACCCTTATCTTTCCATTCAAATCCTTTTTGCTCTTATCTACTTTTGCATTCCTGGCTTCCATGTAAATAATTCAAAATTACTTCTAATTTGATCTTCCTTTGTATTAGTCTTTGTAGCAAGCAATAGAGTGAACCTTGACATTGAACTCTGTAAAATTATATTTTCACAAATTTATAATGAACTCTTTTTTTGACACTACCATTGACAATGTTTCTGAAAGTGGCAACTCATCCGCATTTCAAAACAAGTTATGGGGTTGTTTTTTTTTTTATTTTATTTTATATTATTACTTTTGTATTTAACTTTGTTAATAAATATATCAGATTAGACCTTGTAGAAAGCACAATCTGATCTATTTTACTTACTAGCTTTGAGGTATTAAACACAACTAAATTTCAGGAATCCTGTGTATTCCTTGCACAGAGTTAATCTGACTTTTCAAAGACACAGCAAATTAGGCATGTAATCACAGTTTACCTAACAGAGTCACAGAATTATTTTCATAACCCTAGGTAAATTTCCAAAAGCTTGGAAGACTATATCCAGTATATATATGTGGAGGAAGAAAAAAATATGAGCAGAAGAAAAATAATAGAAGGGGAAAACCCTAAAAACCAGAGAAGTAATTTGAATTACAGCATTGGAAATGAGAGAATAACTTCATGCTTTTGTGAAAAAAAATCAACATTGTAGTTGGATGAGATTTAAATTGTAAAAGGCTTTCCATATTAATGGGAAATAACAAGGTTGCTAAATAGCAGTATGATAGATGTTAAATCAGCAGGTCCAGATAATTTTGCCTGCAAGTGCTGTAGAGAGTCAGCTGAGAAGATCTCTTGATCATCAATGGTGATTTTCAATAAGTCTTTGAGCACTGGAGCATTTCCAAAGGGTTGGAATGAAGCTAATGTTATGCCAATATTTTAAAAGTATAAATGGGACATCTAATTATAGGCCTGTCATCCTGACATTGATCCCAGACAAATTATGGAACAAGAGATATGGGATTTGATGAATAACCTATTAAAAGAG
Organism: Vidua macroura; assembly: GCF_024509145.1. Taxonomy (NCBI): domain Eukaryota; kingdom Metazoa; phylum Chordata; class Aves; order Passeriformes; family Viduidae; genus Vidua; species Vidua macroura. The sequence goes on from NC_071575.1 coordinate 56,704,027, forward strand.
GATAATATAATTAATGGCAATCAGCATGGGCTTATAGGAAAGACATTCTTTTGAACTTGCTTGTATGCGGATCAGGAAAAGCTATCAATGTATAAGGATGATGCTAATGATCTTGTTTTACTTCTATAGGTCATTTCATTTCATACTGAACATGCTGATTAACAAAGAAAAAATTGCAAACACCAACATTATACATACTAAACTGAATAAAATGTTCTAGCATATAGGTTTTAATATACTGTGTTTAAAGAATTATCAATGAGTATATATTCTAAAAAATGCCAGAGGGCTTATTTTTTTACCTTATTTGCAGCCTCAGTATAACAGCATTATTGCTGGGAAAAAAAATAATGCATAACACCACAACTGGAGAAGGGATAAATGAGGAAAAGGAAAGATTGCTGACAAGCAGTTGGAATCCACCCGATATCAGGTATAAAACAATTATTTATTACAGGCAATGAAAATTATGTATCTAGAGACAACAGTGTAAAGAACACTTGTAAAATGGGACCTCTATCCTAAGAATTAAAACTCTAAAACCTTGGGGATGACAAACAGCAACCTACTCTGCCTGGAAGAGCCTAATACAGTCCTAGCCTGTGCAGGATTCAGCCTCTCTTTCTTGGAATATGAAGGCTACTTCTGTACTCCTCAATTAAAGGAGGGCACTCATATATTGAAAAACAAGTACCGAGAGACATTGCAAACATATCTAAGCATCAGGAAATAAATCTTACACCTAACCTTAAGGAACTGTTTTAAAAATTTTCTGGTACAGCAGTTCCTTTGCCTCTTTTAGCATAGAGAGCACAGCAACAATTCTAGTAAGTCAGATTTGGTGACTATTCCCAAGAAGTTCAATCTGCTTAAAAATTACAAAAGAAGGTAAAGGATTCATTTGACCATAAGCTGTCTGTACGTACATTCAGAGCAGAACTATGGCTGTGGAAAATGTGATCATCAGAATTCATTTAGCAGACAGTAAAGCTTCTTTTTTTTCTTTTTTTTTTTTCCTCTCTAAAATCATACATTAATTCAAACAAAGTGTAGTTATGTCATTAATTGTAAGCTTGTTTGACTGTAATAATTTGACTTCCACAACTCAGCACTGATACATCATTCCCACAGATTTTGCTTTTTCTAGGTGCTATCCTGATTCGTATTTAATTCATTAACATTTATGAGATTTATGGTTGATGACAATCCATTTTATAAACCCAAATTTAAATTCCCAAACTTGAATGAATTATTTTTATTTTCCTGCCCTCTTTGTCTTCTTACTTGTCAAAAATAAAAAAAGAAAAAAGATAAAGGAGGGAAAAAAAACTAAAACAAAAAAACTGGAAAAAAACAAACAACAAAAAAAAATGAAAATCACAACTAAACAAAACCCCACAAAAAACCTACAGAATAATTCTAGCCTGTAGTAAAAGAAGTAACAAAGACTACTTCTTGGACAATAGATAGAGTGTAATGTGTAAAGTCAGAACTTGCTTCTCGGTTCAACTTTTTTCATTGAGCTTGTAACAAATTTCCCTTCCTTTGGAATAAAACACACGAAGTATTATATTCTAAATGCTTGCTTTGAATTCTAGAGAACATTATGTTTTTCTGTGTTTTAGGGAACAAATAATAGGTGTTCCTCTTTATTATGACTAAAACATAATGCTATGAAATTATTCAGTTTCACCAGCTGTCTATGCAATAGCCTATTTTGAACTCATTCTCTAAGACTTCAGATTTTCTAGCCTACAGTAAAATGCAGCAGTTGTTTGAGAGCATTCCCAACGATTTCTAAAGAATTCCTGTGAATAAAAATTAACATATTACAACCATTAAATTTTACTTTAATGGGTGCTGACCATATCAGTTTCCATTGAATTCGACATGATTTTAACTAAAGCTCACAGTCAGGAATGTCAAGGAGAAACACGATTCCATAATGCTGACAAATTCAAGACTCTTCTGCATAGAAAACAAAAAAATACTTGAAGAAATAGCTGCTTCTTCGGTGCTGATTGTACCACTGCTGTCCTTTGATTTTGAAAACAATAGCAACCTAAAATCCAAACTAAATCTTGAAAAATAAAAATATTTTCAAACTCAAGCTTAGCATAAGACTGAGTTTGCTTTGCAGCTCCGATGCTGCCATGTTGCACCAGTACCAGTATGACAAGTGAAGTTCATGCAAATTAATTAAAGGTTTTCCAAGTAAGGAGAGCTCTTTTGAAAAAGAGTAATAAAAGTTTTATTTTATGAAATACTATATAAAATGCTCTAAATACTATCAAAATGTGGTAGAGCAGTTAAGGAGCAGAAACACACATAAGAATACAATTTTCCAAAGATGCAATGCCAGAGTTAAAATTTCACTGGAGAATGATTTTATAACAAGCAAAAAAATACTTTATCCTGCTATTAATTGATTGGCAAAAACCAGCATAATGACTATGAATATAGCAAATTACGTGGTTCCTAAGTGTTTCACAGATGCATACTGCCATGGTACTGGAGTGTGAAATTAATGAAGCACTTATGTAATATACAGGCATTGTGAATATGTTTATAACTAAGAGATGATTCTAGTAATGATAGCTTGAAGTTCACACTAGAAAAATTACTCATTTTCATCAGGTGATAAGGGTGACAATTTTAATGTTTAAGGTCTCTATCTTAATCCCTCCAGCATCTGTATGGATGTAGCCAATGCAGCCATGCAGTAGTGTGGAAACAGTTTATTTTCTTGTGAGAGGGATAATCTTATCTCAGTTCTGTGTGGTGTTCCTGTGGCTAAAGAAATTTCAGTGTGGCACACAGAACACTAAGCCATTAAATACATTTAAAGAATAGGGTAGAATAGAATAGTTCAGTTTGAGGGGACCTACAAAAGTAATTTAATTCACCAGCAATATTTTGCTCATATATGTGACAGGCCAAAAGCTACTGTTATGTGGTACACTGACTGCAAAATTATAAGGAGGGTCAAAATTACGCATGGTCTAAAATAACACAGTAAAGAGTGTGAAATGAGAAAAAACATCTGGCTAAGGCTAGATGCTGATCGCAAAGTTTCTATTTGGATACTTAGGGTCAGCTACTCATGAATGAAGACAGATTGTGCACATACTTCAATTCATGAAAACATCACTGTTGATCAGTAATAAACCAAAACCACTCGTATTCAGGAAGGAGTTTCTTTCTCTTTTTCAAGAGTATCATTCTGGAACATGCAGGCTTTCCACCCTATCAGTAAAAGCACAGCAAGAATACCTATACGAACAATGCTCTCAGGTACATGGTGTGACTCTTGGGGTTTCCTGAAGAGGGACAGAAGCTGGAGTTAATGATCCTGATGGACCCCTTCCAACTCAGCATATCCTACGATTCTATGAATTGAGACCTAGATTAAAAAGAAACAGCATATGTATGAAGATGTATCTTGAATTTTGCAAAGGAGTTTTGACTTTTGTTACAATCTCCAGTGTAGCTCAAGTATGTATTCAGTGTGAACTGACAGTTCCCTGTGCAGTTGAACATACCATCAAGCATTCCTAGAGATCCAGCAGACAAAGTCTGAGCTTTAAAAGAATCCCATTCTATTGAAATCCATAAATCATGACAATGATTTAATCATAGTATTTGAAGTTGGTTTTATGCAGTGACTGAATTGACATAACCTCTTATTCTGTCACTAAAGCCAACTTGCATAGAGCTTCTCAAGCACTAATGTTTAAAAGGAAGAAAGCCTCCAACATTTATTTGAATATGGGCCAGAAAATATCTTGTTTTTCAGGCAAATGCAGTCACAAATACACAGAGGTGGTTATCCTAGGCCTCTTTAAATTCCTACTCCTTTGTATTGATGTCCTCAAGCAAGAATTCGTAATTTCACTTTTGAACATATTACCTACTGAATTATGAATCTAGAAACACTGACAACTAGCCTGAAGTAAATTTATTTTAATATAATCTGAAACTTTTATTTGGAACCCATCGTCCTCCAATGGCAATACAATCACCAAGACAATTTGCATGATTAGCTGGAAAACTGTTTTTCAATACTAAGCATGTATACATGAAAACCCATACTGGTTTATTTTCTTCTGTATTTGAAAATGAAACTGAACATGGTCCTTTCTTGTTGAACCTAAGATTCATGAGTCTACAGAGTAAGACCATTTTTAAAAAAAACATTTGAGGGAGCAGATGGCTCAGGTATTCTTGTAGCTTTCATCTTTCCTCAAAATTTTAATAATAAAAATGTGTTGGATCAGTAAAGGTCTCATTCCAACAACTGTCCAACAATTTGGCTTTAATATGAGCCACAGAATTAATATCTGGGAGGGTAATATATTGTTTCATTCTAAGCTGACCATGAGCACCAATAACTCCAAGAGTTCTAGCTGATGGAACTGAAGGTCCCTATCATCCAGTTAAAGACTCAGGCTTTAAGGTAAATTGTATCATATTTTGGAAGTTCTTAGTTTCTGACAGTTGCTTTTACAAGAATATGTGTGCAAAAATTCTCAAGAACACGTGCAAAAAACCAGAATGCATCTGCAAATATGAATTCAGATACTCAGATTTCCTCATTGACCAGACACAGAAGGTGTAATCATTTGTAACGAGGCTTTAAAAAATGCAGAAGAAGAAAATAAAATATTCACTGAAATTAAAAAAAAAAAAGATTGTAGGTCAGATACTGGTCTTGCCCTCAGGAGACCAGTATTCATTTCCCGATTCAGTAAGAGATTCATTTTATAATACTGAGCAGATCTGTGTCTCCATTTCCCATTTTCAGAGCAAAGATAATGCTGTTTAACACTCTCTAACCACAACATCCCAAAATCTGCTTTGAGTTATTCAAGCTTTCTAATGATTTTATATTCACAGCTTTGTCTGTACAGTCTCTCTTAGGAAGATGTTGAAGGGAAGGAATAAGACAGCATTTCCTTTCCCACCAAAAATTTCCTTCTCCTGTGATCATCTAACCTGACTGGTTTTCTTATCATCCAGATGGTCTTGCTGTCTTGTCCTTGTATTTTCCTGGTAACTTATGGTCAAACTCCAAGGGTGTTACCACTTTGGAGAGTCTGTCAGCTTACGTATTTTTTTGTTTATTCTTGCTTCTACCAAGAATATCAAATTCTCTGTTGCTGTAAATTCTAGCTTCAAAGAAAATCAGGGATATAGGTAAATGTGTGTAGCTACATCCTTAGAAAGAGTTTGGAGCTGAACAAAAACCCACCAGAAAGCTACAGAATAGGTTTGATAGTAAGACATGGACAAAACAATATTTGGTGCTCAGCAGACAGTCACCTCTGCCCAACACTCTCCAATAATTCATAACAGCTCTCGTTAATTACTTATTGCAATTTGTACCAGAATGACATTCCATTTGAGGCTATGACCAGAAAAAAAAAAACAAAATATCAGTGAGATCTTCAAGTACAGAAATATTTTTTTAAAAAAATATTGCTTCTAAAAAAATATTTTTTAATCTTATTTAAGCAACACTGCGAAAAGACCATTTCTACACTAAATTATCCCAGCTGGATGTCTAATCTGTTCTAGTCTTGAAAAAGTGATGTTCAACTGATGCTATAAATTTCACACAAATGTTCCAGTTATTTACCAAATGATTAAAATCAAATATATTATTGTCATATAACGATTTTTTTTTTTTTTTTTTTATTGTCTGGAATCTTAAAAATGCTGCTTCAGACATGCCCTTTACTGCTATTCATCAATCCTGAAAATGTTTTATTCTCATATGGCAATGGTGGAAAGTTTTATGAGTCAGCAGTGCCCCGGCAGCCAGGAGGGCCAAGTGTGACCTGGGGTGCATCATACAAACTATCACCAACTGTGCTAGGGAGGGGATTGTCCCGCTCTGCTCTGCTCCGCACTGGGGCAGCCTCACCTCGAGTCATCAGGGCAGTTTGGGGTGCCACAGCGCAAGAAAGACATTAAACTATTAGAGGGTGTCCAAAGGAGAGCAACAAAGATGGTGAAGGACTTTGAGGAGAAGCTGTATGAGGAGCAGCTGAGGTCACTTGGTCTGTTCAGCCTGGAGGAGATTGAGGGGAGACCTCACTGCAGTTACTACTACCTCATGAGGGGAAGAGGAGGGACAGACGCTGATCTCCTCTCTGTGGTGACCAGTGACAGGACCTGAGGGAGTGGCCTGAAGTTATGTCAGGAGAGGTTTAGGATGGATATTAAAAAACAGTGGGTGGTTGGGCCCTGGAACTTCTCTCCAGGGACGCAGTCACAGCACCAGCCTGACAGAGTTCAAGAAGCATTTGGACAATGCTCTCAGGCACAGGATGTGATTCTTGGGAATGGTGCTGTGCAGGACAAGGAGTTGGACCCAGTGGTCCTTTTGTGTCCTTTCTGATTCAGCTTATTCTGTGGTCCTATTGTAATTTTTCTCATAGAAATGTTCTGAAACTGAATTCACTTTAATAATTTAACAATAATACTGATAATGTAATGTTTTAAGTGCCTATTTCAAAAGCATTTTAGATTTTTTATATTGCAGATTTTTTTATTATGGAGTTTTCTGAGATAGGGAGATTAATTTTTTCCACTCAAGCTGTTTAAATTCATAAATGAATGTATATTCACAGAAAAAAATTCATTGCCGCCAGACTCATTATGTCACATAATTAGTGTTGAATTCCTTTCTTCCTTCAGTTGGAGAAGATCTCCAAAACTAGCAAAACAAGTTTGAGTGAAGTTCTTTTCTTCTGTATCAGATACGTGGCTTTGGATGAGAAGACTTTTCTTTGGGAAGTACCTGTCTTTTTCATTTGAGTTTAGGGTTTGTGTAAGGGGATGAAGACTCCCTTGTCAATGTTTTATGTCAGAAATGAGAGCCAGAAATTGTGAGTCCATAGAAGTGGGGGCTTTTTTAAGTACTCCATCTCTGAGATACTCCCTTACTTTAGGACACATATGGGTGATCTATTATCTAAATATCAATAATCTAAACAAGTCAATAACCTAAATAAATTAAAAATTTATATAGTGGGGCTTTTTTATGTTTGTGTATTTAAAATATCTTGAAGAATCAACCTTATCTTGCCTGATCCAAATCAAATACAGGGAAATGTGAGTTCTTCCATTAAATTCCAAAGCATAACCATCAAGCTACTGTTTCAAGGTGGCACGCAACCTCTCTTTTGTGAACTGACTATTAGCCTTAATACAACATTGATGTATTTTACTCAGAAACATAGCAGACATTATTTTCTCTTCCCAGAATGCTAGTAACTACTAAGTACTTAGCACTTCCCAGCACTAAGAAAAACCATCAGGTTCTTCTCAGCAGTTTCCTTCTTTATTCTTTCAAAATGTCAACATTGGAAGAAAGTTAAAATCAGAGGATGTATCATTACATGCATTTTAAGAAAAAACACAAGTACCAAGCTGGTAAGAAACGTATTATTTGTAAGAAAGGCTTTTCTTGTCATGCTGTTGTCATTTGTTTATGTCTGAATTGCAGTAATTCTTAAATCCTAATCTTAATTTAGGCCAATAGTATACTGACAGGTACTATATTCTCTAAATGTGTGCACCTGCTTCAAATTGACATCTCATTGACTGGACATGCAGAATCAACTCTTCCTGTAGGATTAAGTGACAAGCAATAGAGGTGAGTATTGAAGCACCTGTGTATTACAGTAGCTGCAAAGGATGGGCAAAGTAGCACTTTCATACCTCCACCAAATTGTACTGAAAATCTGTAAAGCTGATCAGAGAATTACATCTCAAATAATCTCTGCAAAGAACTGATGCTATTGAGGATTCCAGTTTGAACATTTTTCTAATTAAATCTGTTATCTACACATCTGTGTGAATAGATGTGTGGGGACATGGGTGGTCATTTTTCTGCTAAAGGTACCCTGAACTTTTCTTCTTGGATCTTTTCCTCTAATTTATTTAGGCTTTCATAAAGCTGCATGTTTCATTGCAGTATTGGGTCTCTACAGCATTAGAAAGTCTAAACTTCAAATAGAAGATTTAAAAAAAAATAGTCTAGAAACAACTGAGCTAATTAAAGACTCAAATACTCTCTCTTTAGGTAACAAAACAAAACGAAAAAATTAGTGTTAAAAATCAGGCTGCCCTGGCCTAAATAAAGAATTATTTTTTTTTCTTGTAGAAGTGCTGACACACTGCATTATTAACCTGATCCCTCCTTACTCAATGGGGGACAAAAGTGTAATCAATGAGGCACAGATGTACAATCAGAAGATGAAGTGTAGGGCAGAGAAGTCTACTATTACATGCTGGAGGCTGCTGAGAAGCCATCATAACTGCTCACTAGTGTCAGCAAAAGAAGTATGTGTTGAGGCCTCTGATCAGCATGGTGAAGGGAGAATTTTACTTTTTCTTTTCCCCCAGCATCAGAGTGGGTTTGTATTGTCAGAATAAGTGAATAAAAGTAGTGTCCAGAAGAAAGCACCCTCAGAATTATTCATACTGATCTCAAAGGATAAAGGTGCTCTGAGCTCAGGTATACCTCCCACTCACACTTGAGCTAGAGTGCAAGTCCTGAGCGCTGCACAAAGGCTTCCAGTGTCAGAGCTTTTCCACTAAAAGCTGGAAATTAATCTGAAGGATTCACATGTCTTAGCTGAAAATGCTACTGCATGATAAACTGCTACACCTGTTTCTTTCAGACAAGTGAAAATATGTAATGCACATCTGTATCTATATCTCTATATCTATATAATCTATATCTATATATCTGTATGTGTCTCTCAAAAAAAATGTTCCCCCTTTATGTCAATTTGTTACAACATGAAGTGAATGCATACCTGCTTCTTTTTAAACCATGGTTCAGATAAAACAGTATTTTGGTCAAATGGTCTATGGATCTGTTATTTCTCTTTGAAAAGTAATCTCTTCGTCAATATGGGCACATAGCTGTCCATCTGTGCCAGAAATGCCCAATCAAATTTCACCCACTGTGTTTTGCAAGATTCCATTATCCTCTGAATCGGAAGTGGATCAAAAATAAAGATCTCAAATTTATTAGGGCTGATCAGAAAATTAAAATCTGCTGTGGAAAAATTACTGAAGTTTGCAATTTACTCAGTAACTGTACAAAATTGAGATATTTCAAATTTTTGATAAAGAAATGCACGTGAAGATATGTATATTAATAAAAGATGTGGTCAAACTTTTACTCTAGCTGCTCTAACTGAAGCTATTGGATGCTTGAAGTTTTAGGCTCTATCTGTAATTCTCATTTATTTTGACTAGAAAATGCTTTCTTAAAAAAAAAAAAACAAAAAAAAAAAAAAACCCAAAAAAAAAAAAACAAAAAAAAAAAACAAAAAAAAAACCAAAAAAAAAAAAAAAAACAACAAAAAAAAAACCCTTGAATTTTATATGCTCCCACTAAGTTTTTCAGTCTGGATTAATAGATGTGTTTTGACAAAATTTATTTCATCACAAATTCCAAGCTGTTCTTTCTCCAGTGTTCTCAAATGTTAGTGATTTAGATAAAACTGGATGTAAATCTAGATGGTATTAATTTCAAAACCTAATCCACATAAACCAGTGTTGACCAAGTGAAAATAAAAACAGAATACAATCTCTTTAGCCAGCTGTGGTCATAATAGGCTTAATCACATCAGAAGGTTGAACTTAGAATTCTGATTCTTGATTTCTAGAGTTGCTGCATTCTAGAAACTGAAACTTAATTATAGACCCTGGCCACACACTCATACAGTTAAGACAGATGAGACAAATAACAGTTATTTTTGCTTGATTGCCTACTAATGAGATTGTATATGCCATCATGATTTTCTCACGGCCTCTTCTCTGAGTGAGAGGATACTTGATTTATTTGTATTATATCCCACTTTTAAAACAGAGATTAAATAAATTTAATAAAATAATACTGCTGAATGAAAATGTACTTTATCACTCTGTATTATTTGATTGGCATTGATTTAAGGGGAAAAAAGAGATACAATTTAAATATTATATGATTTTTAAAAAAAGAAATCAGAAAGCAAAATTCAATTCTCACACATGAGATTTTAATCAAGTAAACACACAGTACCATATCACATACAATTACCAAGGAACTTTTATTGCCAGAAAAATATGGAAAGAACACTTAGAGTCATGAGCCTGAAACACACAATCATTCAAACATGAGCACAGCAAGCCTGAAATAATGCACAGATCTCAGAGGGTCAAATGCAGACAGTCTGTTTCCAGTGTTCCTATCAAAGGGATTCCAGTTTTTCTTTCAACATAGCAGCACGTGTGGCTCATTATTTTTTAAATAGCGATCTTGTCAAGTGCTTAAAATAAATAGATTCATACAACTCTTTCTCTTGACATGTCACTGTCCCCTTAGAGGATGAGCTTCAAATATTCTTGAAGTCCTTGCTTTAATTAACTCTTGCAGTACCATATGATAATTAAGAGATAAAATCACTTGAATTTTGAAAATTATGGAATCTGGTACATAGTCTAATAATTCCAATTGTATTTAAAACTAGATCTCCCACTGCAATACCAACTATGCTAGACATTCTCTCACTTTAATAAAAAATGAAAAAAATGGATATTTTGTTGAATACAAATAGTTATTAAAGACTATTTTAAATAGATAAGCCCTATTGTATGTGATTGAGAAAAAATGGATGTATGTAAAATCAGCTTATGTGCTGTTTTTTATCCAGTTGTTCTGTAAAAAACATATTGTTAAGCTCAAGAACGTAAAAAGTTATACTAGGCCCAAAGGTTCAGAATTTAGGATATGTTCCTATAATAAAGTGTTTGGAATGAGGGAAACCTTGGTAAGATGTTTGATAACATTCATGGCTACAGTCAAGATTTTGATTAACACACAAAAGAGAAGCCTTGCACAACACAGGGAATTTGTTTATACAAATCAAAGACAGCTTACATGCAGGATTGAGGTAGTTATCAATGAAAGATTGTGTCTTAACTGGATGAAAGAAACAGTAGTAAAAGCCTAGCATTAAAGTTCAGTGTCATTTATGGTTCTGCAAGGTTGTTCTAACATACCATTTATGGATGCAGTGCTGTGCCATTTGGATGTAGGCAAGAAAGAGCATGCAGTCCACACATTGAGGAATGACTCTGAGACAATGGATATTGCCAGCAGGACAATTCTGGGCATAAAGGAAAATAAAAATAAAACAACCACTAAAACAGATTTGTAAAGAGAGATTATGTAGGGAATTTCTTTCTTTTTATGAACAGTGTCTGAGTTTTCTACTCTGAATGTTTTGACCATCCTGTATGAAAAGAGGTTACCTTCAACTTCACCTATTACAGTAGACAAACATAAAATTAACTTTTGTTTTGGCAGTTGCAGATAAAAATACTTTCCAGAGCAAATACCTCTCATGGTCACAATTGGAATTTTTGCTGCATACACTTATCTCCAGTATGTCTGTACACCCTCATTTGATGATAATTTCAGGGAGGCTAAGAACTATCCAGGAAACATTTTGAAAGATGATCTGCAGAATATAGCAACTTCTATATCTTCTGTAAGGAATGTCTTGGTTTAACCCTAATCAGCCACCTGCTCATTTCCCCCTGTTGCATTTTTCCCCTGGGAGAGAGTTACAAGAGTAAAAGTAACTCCAGCCAGCAGCTCCAAACATTACATTACCCAATCAGATTTCAAACTAGTAAGATGGGGGAAAGACAGTATACTACATAATGAAACCAAACAAATTAATTTGGGATCTGAACAAGGTACATTTCCAGTTTGAATAGACTGAGCTTCTTATCATCTACATATGCACGGAATCTTTCTTTGAGGGGAAAAAAAATCAAGTATGAGAAAGACCAGTGTGAGAGAAAAACATCAATAAACACAAATGCTTCATACTTTAAACTGTTAGGAATATGTAACAAACACTTGTTTCTCAAATACGCACACAAATAGCGGAATCTTGTGGTTCTGTGGCTCTTGAAAGAAGGAGATGAAGATGGAAGAACAGCTCCTGAAGCTGCATATTCCAGATTAATATCAAGTCACTCCTAGAGAACAGAAGAAAAACAATGTAAGATTCAAATCATGCAATTTATGCAGCACCTTTTATATTTTAACAATACTTCATAGTAGTTCACCAGTGAAATTAGTCAGTTTGATTTTCACAGTGATAACAAAGGTTTCAACTTCAATTTCATAGTCAGAAAAAAAAATGTAAAGCAAAAACCCTAGGGGTTAATGTTTTTTAAACTAAAGTCTTAGATGGGACTCTGGTTGCATCTGAAACTACATGTTCTTAGTTGCATTGCAATACACAATTTGTCTTAATGAAACTACAACAGTTACAAAAGTTCATGAAATCTTCATTACTTGAGATGACTCTCCCCCATCATAGAGCTCCTGTGGGTTTTCAGCAGATGGTGTACATAATTTCACATCAATTCAGCATTTACTGCTGAAGCTGCAGTCAAACACTTGACATCTACCCATTATACCCCTCTTTAATGTCTGTATTAGGTGTACTTCCTATTATAATAAACAGGGTTAATCACATTAGTATCACTTATAGAGTGCTCTTGCAGTGTTTACTGTTGACCTTATAAGTTAACTGTAAGAGGTCAAGATCCTGAAGATAATATATACTTGCTAAAAAAAAAAAAAGTAGCTTTGCTATTCAATATATCCTGTATTAATATATATATAAGCCATTACCATTATGGTTTCCTGTATCTTACATTTACAATTATGCTTGAGATTTCAATTATTAAGAGGCTTTATATATTCAAAATGTATCACAAAATTGAAGTTTATATGTAAAATGTTATTCATATATGTTCTGTGAATAACTGTGAATAAATGAACAAAACTACTAGCATATAGATGACATAATTTTTTTTTAAGGTTGCTGTACTTTAATTTCCCCTTGATTAAATTTTGTGAAGATTATATTCTAAGATCTGTGATGAGAAGGTATCAGTTCACATCTAAGTAGCTCATTGAGAATTGTAAAACAGAGTGCTGAGATAATTAAATAAGTATTAAGTGGATTAGTTGGTCACATCCCAAAGCTCTGAAAGGCCTTCTCAGTATAAAATAATGCAAAATTACTACAAAATCTGATGGTAAAATATCAGTCATGGATTTAGTTGTCTTTGTGAGAATGAGGTTTTACTTTCTGCTGTATTTTCTCCTTGTCACCTTACAACAATCATCAAAGAGTCATGACTATATTATAATTATTTGCTGCTTTCAGTATTAGTTTACATGGAAGAAAGAGGGTCTAGAATGAAAATTTGACTTTTTGTAATTCCCAGATGGATTTCATAAAATATGGGGCCTACTAATACTCTTTATTTCTACTCTCACAGAAAATAAAGAGTGTCTGGAATCAATGTCTCTCTAAGTTCTGGATATTTGTTATTTGTAGGAATTCAGATAATGACCATTTTTCAGGGGGAAAAGGGTTTAAAATTGTCCGTATTTCACATTAAACTCTGTTTATTTTTTAACTGTTGTTTATTTTGAATTTATACTTATACCAGGACCAAAAGTTTCAACTTGAATGGTATCTCAGAAAGCAAATAATATTTCTCAAGAAGTAAACATACAGAAAGGAGAAGACATTGCATAAATACAAAATTTATTTTTAAAGAGAGTGACTAGACTTGTTTAAGTAAGTCACTTTAGGACTATAAGTAATAGCTAAGGGTAGTGTTTGCTAGTTTTGTCATTCCACTTTGGAAATTTGAATTATTCTGCATCCTGTCAAATGACAGAGTTCCACTGGCAGCCAGCTGAAGTGACCATGGCATGTAAGCCTGAAGTGAATATTCCATTTCAAAGCTGAAAGCTGTGAACAGCTACAAGCTGTTCTAAGGTTTCACTTAAAAAAAAAAAAAAAAAAAAAAAAAAAAAAAAAAAAAAAGCTGGTGTCTTTTTCTTATGACAGTGTTCTAATTTTTTTTTTTTTTTTTTTTTTTTTTTTTTTTTTTTTTTTTTTTTTTAATCTGGCCTGTAGAAAGGTACTTAAGTAAACACATGGGAACTGTTTCATCACAGAGATTTAAATGTATGTTAATTAAATCAAAATTCCATCTAATAATTCTTCAAAGTTAAACTGTACAGAAAATATTTGTCTTCCATGGAATTTCCTGGGTTAAATACATGATGAATTAGTTTTTAATTTCATCTCTAATTTCTTGGAAATCATATTTCTTTGACTTATGAGCCTCATTCTTTTCTGTGTCCACTACATGAATAACACCGTTATAGTTTTATTCTGTGTTGTGCATATTTTGCAATACCTTTTGATGTCAAGACACATATTCCTGGAAAACCCTCCCATTTTTTTTCAAGTATTGATATTTGATCGATTTTGCTTTAGATATCTGAAGAGAAATTTTCCTTTGTCATTCAATTTAAATCCTCAGTAAGATAATATTAATCTTCCCCAAGGTATTTCACTGGAGATACTTTTCTTTGGTAATATCCCTGGCTGCAGCTTTTTAAATACAGACACATCCTAAATTTTGAAATTATTATTAAAGGAATTTTGCTTGAATAAGCCAAAGACTTGTTGACAATGAGTTATTATTTTCTTTAAAAATATAAAAAAAAAGAGAGAGGCCAGAGCCATAATTAGCAAGCAATAGACAGCAGTGTAAAATCAGCAGATAATTATTATTAGTTATTTATTCCACACTTTCCAGGTGGCTTTAGTCAGCAAAAATCATTTGTTAGTAACAAGCTTATGCATTATCATAACTCTGTATAATACAACAAACTACATGTCTTCATGACAAATTTTGAAATAAAGAAATTCCACACCATTCCAAATTTATATGCTTATTGTTTTGAAAAAAAAAAAATTCCTAAAGTAGATGGCCAGCTATCTGTAAACAAACTATAGAATGTTTTATAAGAATAACTTTCTTTTTCCCCAGAAAATAATAAAATTGGTATTAGAAAACACTTGTCTAAAGTGGTAGATATGTTACAAAATAGTTTTTAATGTCTTTGTCTATAAATATGCTAAAAGAAAAAGTCAAACAACAGGTAAAAGAAAAGTCAAACAGCAAAGACATAATCATTACAAAAAAATATATAATTTTGTCTATTTGGCTTCAAAATTGTCAAGTCTGGAATTTCTGGTAGAAACTGTACACACATACACAGAGTTCATTGCAAAAACTCTATCAGTTAGAAGGTTCTTTAAACTGGGAGAAAATCTGAGATATAAGAATATCTTTTGAAAGGGCAGAATCTCTCTCCCTGTATTGAAAAAAAAAATAAAATTAGACCTTAGAAAGGTAATGGAAGAGAGTACAGAGAAGATACAGGGGAGTCATAGTCATAGTGAGGACATACTGAGTCATAGTAGAGGAAATACTTATAATACATGTCTTTAACAACCAGTTCTTGAGATATTTTCTTTTCACTACTGTTTTAAATTACCTCTCTTCAGGCTGAGAAAATTAGTAAACTGAATATAAAGTTTCCACTGAAGTGACTTTATGCAAATGATTCATTAATGCAGTCTCCAGGATGTTGTCAGCACAATCTGTTTCTATCTTAGCATTAACTTCATAACATATGTTTGCATCTATTTTATGATTCTGGTAACACTTCTATCATGTGAACCAGGAATTGGCCCCAAAACTTCTGAGTAGTAGCAGCTTGCTGTACAATACAGGAAACTGTTGTGCAGATCCCTTAAAAAATGATTTAAAACATTCCCAATACATTGCTTAAATAGATTGCTCCTTTAAAGAATTATAGAATAAATAGATAAATTGGTTCTATTCATTACACATGCTGGTGAGTTTCCTACTTTGTTTCCTTACTATTTCACATTTGACATACTGTTACTGTGATTAATGCAACCTCACAGGGCTTAAAGAAACTTATATGCCAGGAATCAATAATAAAGGGTATCTCTGCTTTGGTTTGCACACCTTTATTTATTTAAAACAATGAAAATATCTTTTTCTTAGTAATAGAGACAATACTTACTAGTTCCTATTGTCTATTTTTAAAATAACCAAGAGCTACAAAAAGTGAATAACTATTCTAAATAATATACAAATAAAAATTCTGATTGCAGTCTTTTTAAAAAAATCCTTCTTTAACTGACAAAAACAGAGATTTGTACATAAATAGCCAATAGCAAGTTGATATTGTGTCTTTTCTGCTCTCAATAAAAATGAAAATTATAACCCCGAAAAGCTTTCTTTTTTTGGCACTATTAAAATTTTGATAGCTGCCTTTACACTTCAGTTTGAAATGCTGTCTGAATGATTTCAAATGAATTTTTTGAGAGTAGCAGGTTGCAAGAGCTCAGAAATTTTAAACTGTCACCAGTATAAAAGGCATTAACATCCCACTGAGCAGGGACTGAAATGCTGGATGACTTCTTAAGCTGTCTTATGTGTTTTTGAGTGAACAGTTATTTTTCTACTGCAAGAAAGAAGACCAGGGGCTAGGCCAGTTATGCCATAGAAAGGATACAGTGGATGTACAAAGCTCGTGGTTTCCACATCACAGCCAGGGGGAGAAGGACGAAGAAAGAAGAGAACTGACAGCTTCAGATAGGAGGGTCTTCTCCCCCTGCAGAAGCTGTTGTCCCAGCTTCTCCTTTTGGATCTGGCAGCAAAGGGAGCCCAGCTTTTCACAGCTTTGATACAGCAGGGAATGAAATGGTGCAATAACTGGCTGTCTGGGTCCAGCAAGAAACTGGCTTGGAAACCAGTACAATCAGAAGCTGCTCAGCCTTCTTCCTCAGTTATCATTCGTAACAATTGCACTTCAGCTATGCTTCCACTTTGTTCTTTTTTGCCCTGCTCTCATGAATCATACACTTTGATTTGCACAGTGATGCAGCTTTGTTATATAATTAGCCTATAACAAGTGGTCATGGTGAGATATGGATCTGAAACTGCTGGACTGAAATGGATATTTTTTCTTTATCACCAATTTCTTGCATGATTCATAAAACTCTCTATATAAAGTTGGCAGGAAATAGTGGCCCATGGGCAGTAATTTATTATAGATGCTTAGATAGTCTACAGTCATTTCTTTTTAATTTGATGAGCATATCTACCTGCAGATATGTCAGTCCTGAGACTGAAAAGCAATAGGATTTCAGGTACTAACTCTCTGGTCCTCCATATTTCCTAAATCCCTAATCAACACATGTGTATTTTGAAATATCTAATTTCTCTGTGCAATGTGCAGGCTTTTCCACTCACATATTTGGTTTCTACTCACATAAAAAGAAGGATCTAATATATAATTCCTAAAAAAGTGGCAGCTCAAGAATAACTGTGGGAAAATTTCTATCTCTAACCCGATTGCAGGATCACAGTGCAAGTTGATAAGAGGCTGTTTCATCTTAATTTCTTTCAACCTACCAATTTGCATCTAGATACTGCAATATTCAATATTTGGGGCTAAAATGTCATCTTGGGTTTTGCTTGTTGACCTGTCTGTGGTTTATCTCATCCTTTTTCCCTACAGTTTTCAATAGTGCTATTGTCACTGTGACTGATACTATTTTTTCACTGCTAAATACAAAAGTAAAACAGATATTCTCCAAGTTTAAACAAAATAGTCATAAGGGACATCACTATAAGGGACATAACTAGACCCTTGGGAGCATAGCAGGAGAAAATCATTCCCCCAGAATCTTCTGCTTCTGAAGTTACAGATGTGGAAAAGAAAATAACAATCTATATAACAGTGAAATCCAAGAGTAAGAGAAGAAAGGAGAATGAAGTGAGGTAAAGAGACTCATTAAAGGTATTCTTTAAGGAACAAATGAGAGACTATATCAGAGGTCAGAAGATAAAAAGAAATTACTGTTACTCTGCTTTATCAACACTTGAAGCTTAAATATATTTTTATTTCATAAATGAGAGTATTTAGAGTAGATCCTTGGATGAACAGGAGCTCACAGTGTTACTTCATAAAGGTGTTTTTTTCTCCTAAATAGTAGTTTCAAAGAAAAATCCCTATAGCAAATAGCAGAATCTCTTTCTGACATAATTACTTAGTCATAAAAGACTACTGAAAAAGAAATATTGGCTAAGCATTTATATTTAAAATTGTATCTTTAAACATAAATACAAACTGTGGGTGTAACCAACTGTGTAATGTGTAATAATGTACAGCTGTGATTTCAATCTGTAAATGCAGGTAAGACTTCTAGTGCTCTTCAGGAGTTTACACATATGAGAAAGAATGAGTTCATTTGAGAGATTTAACAAAGGAGTTAATTGAAAACCTTTCTAGAGCCCCTTCCTCCTCTGTTTATGGCACTCCTCCTTATGCATCATTAACTGTAGGATGATTCTGCTTTATATAAGATAATATTAATTCAAATTGTTTTCATAAAATGACATCTTCAATCACATTCCCTCCTTGTGTTTCTTCTGAGTTTTTTGTTTTTTTTTTTTTTTTTTGTATTGTATGATTTATGTGTGTTTTCTCTGAAGTGGCTTTAATGTGGTTGAAAATATTATATGAGGATAAGTGTAAGGGGCTTGTCTCTGCCATTAAGGTTATGTGGTCAAAGGAGCCATAAACAAGAACACACAGAGACAAACCTGACCACACAGGTAGCAGGGGTGGTGATATAAACAATTGTGGTTAGTTACCTGAATCACTAAAGGCATATGGATGGTAAGAATGTTCCTCTATTCAGTTGGAAGGATAAGGAAGGGGAGGAAGACAACACAGAGACATAAACCTTGAGCAATTAATGTTTACAACAAGAACAGGAAACAAACCTGGTCATTAGCACTAAATGATGTGCTCTCAGGAAGCTGCAAGCAAATCAGGACACTGATTTTTGGTGTATGGGAGGAGGTCAGTGGGACTATGCCAGCTGGTGAGGCAATGTGCAAGGTAAGGGCAAGCAGGGAGCGACAAAGTGAAGGGTAAACAGAAAATGGTGTAAAAGGGAACAGCTACGTGAAAATGGGGTTAGTCAGCACAGCTCTCTGACTGACCCCCTGAGGTGTCCCATCACCTCAGTCTATCCTATCTTCTCATATCTTGTTCTTAAACGTGTTCTTGTTACTGTACGAGCTGGCGTGTGCTGGGCAATTAATTCTGGTATAACTAAGAAACCCAGCCAGCTTCGTCAAACTGTTCATTTTCTTTTCAAATTTGACTTTCACAATATGAAAATGAAAGGAACATAATATAAAGGCAAAAATGTTTCTACATATTTAAATAGGTTCAGTACAAAAATAGGTTCATGATTCTATTTTCAGTGACAAGTTAAGATTGTGTCTTTCTTATACTTAATTAAGTATCTGTCAAATTTTCTTTTGAAATTGTGGAAATCTACTGGATAAGTAATTTTTATATAACTTCAACCTTAGAGCAAAGACCACTTGTGTATTGCTTTTGAAGATGGCTCAGATTTGTGTAGAAACTGAATGTT
This sequence comes from Vidua macroura, assembly GCF_024509145.1. Taxonomy (NCBI): domain Eukaryota; kingdom Metazoa; phylum Chordata; class Aves; order Passeriformes; family Viduidae; genus Vidua; species Vidua macroura. The sequence goes on from NC_071575.1 coordinate 56,723,484, forward strand.
CATTTTATGAAATAAAGGGAGTATTTAGTTAGAAAGCCAATACTTTTCCCCTAGCTACAATCTATGAAAAAACTTATCTCCAAAGTTGCATTAACTATAAAAAATGTGCATGGTTTGATGTCTCATGTAGAGCATACAAAGAAGGTCTCAAGGAACCTGCAAATGTAAGGATCTAATGCAAATGCCTATCATCAAGCCAATAGAATATTCTCTCTCATTAGGACCAGAATGTCCGTGACCTGCTGAAAGACTTTAGGAGCGGGAAAAAAACTTAAGATGTTTCTAAGTCACATTTCACCTTTCTGAATCCCTCATCTTGTCATTCATAAAAGTTGCCGAGAACAATTTTGCGTGGCAGAGCAGTATATTTTTTTTTTTCTTTTTAGAGATTCCTCCATTAAGGAAAAAAAAAAGTATATATATAAAAATTAGATGTTAGTTAGCAATCAGGGTAAATGATGCTCACTGGGTGGATCTAGACTATCAGAAAACAAATTTCTTAATCCTTACAGCATGTGTCAGCTCCTCCTACTCATCAAAACAGAAGGTAGGTGTACTGAAACTTTCATGATCTTCAGAGACTTAAACAGAGCGTAAATGTTGCACAAAGGGAGTCACAGCAGAGAAGCAGGACTGTCCCAACAACTGTTTGACTCAGGGCATGGATTCGCAAGCTAATGCCAACTAATGACATGCACTGTTTGGTGTGGAATCACATTTTTTAATCAGCATAAGGAACAGGGACCAAAAAAAAAAAAAAAAAAACCAAAAAAAAAAAACCAAAAACATTTCAGGGATAATGTGGTCAATAAATTTCAGTCTGTGTCAGGAGTCTGATTAGCATATCCCAGGTGTAGTGAAAAGGACATACAGGGCACCAATATAAAGGTCAGAATACAGCACACAGCAGTAATTGTGTGCTGCTTATAAAGAACACCTACAGGGCTGTGTACTGTCCTTAGTGAAAGAGTGAAAGAACTGACTGTAGGCATTTTTAATTTAAGAAAACTTAAAGGACAACCTCTTTTTGCCTTTTTTCCTTAGAAAATAAAAATCAGCAATTTACAGAACTACTTAACAAAAGCAAACAAACAAAACCCAGGGAATCTCCTCCCCCAATAAAATTCTAACTCCCAACAAGAGCTGATATCTATCATCTATCTCAATATGTGTTCAGATCTGAGCTCTTCATCTCCCAATTATTCTTTCTGTTGAGGTTTAACTCTAAATATTAAAATAGATGAGCCAATTAACTGTGTTAGATTGGTGTTAACATCTGCTTTAGTTCTGTAATAGCACTGTTATTTTTAATAAATTATAAACAGTATAGTATTCCTCAATCTAAGAATAATACAGTTTAGATTTATGTAGCAAGTTACAGATTACTCTGCCTTTACCACTACTGGAATCAAAATAAAAATGGCAGTTAAAGAAAAAAGGTATCATAAGAGACTGATAATATAAGCATTCTCTGGCTGCAGGTCAGATGAAATTAGTTTATACACCTCTTTGTGTTGAAAGGAAGTCATTCAGTAAGAGTTTCTGGCTCTTAATATATCTATAATACTTAACATGAGAAACCAGTATCAATCTTCCTAATAAAAAATTGAGAATATGAGAAGGAAGAGGTATTTTTTCTCCATGCATTCAGCATAGCTGGTAGTCTCCCAGTTATTCATGTCTATACCTGCTGCTCTAGAAGCATGCCAGCATAAATATAATCTGCAAAATCTCATCCCAAAATAACTGTATAATGATCCCTGTGTTACTGTGATCTTTTTCTAAACTAATTATAAAAGTCAGAAAAAAACTGATAGGAATCTAAGGAAAAAAAAAATTATGTATTTTCTTCTGTATAATATCGATGGATCATAATCCAGCCAGTTTTACGGGAGAGACATAGTTGAACCTTTTCAACAGACTAAATGAAATACCTGTGTGAGAGTTGTTCTGGTCTGAAACCAAATCTTACCTGAATGCCTAACCCAACATGTCAGCTTAGTATCTAAGCAAAGGAAAGAGACATATTTATGACACATATATTAATTATAACCTTTTTTCTTTTTATTGTGTTCTACTGTCAGACTCTCAAATTCCTCTCCTTTGGGACATTGGCTCTTTTAGTTCCCACTTTTCAGCCTGTAGCAGAATTAACAGGAAAAAATAATCCCTAGTGAATTAACAGTGAATTTCTAACATTTGTATATCCAGGGCTTGATGTCTCAGTACTGACTTGTATGTTCCTTGTAGTTACTGTAACTATTGATAATTAATTGATTAATTCAAGTAAAAACATAGCCAACAAAATATGTAGCATTTGTAAACTATAGGTCTTCTAATATACAACTAAATTCAACTTGATTATGTCATTAGCGTAGGTAAGTGATATGACTCCTTACTAGTGATTCTTCCAGGCAGACCATATTGAAGAATGTCACAGAGTTTCTTGTGTAAAACAGAAGTAGCATGTTCACACATCCTAGCTGGCTGCAATTTCATGCTGAGAGTAGTGTATGTGCTCACTGGTAAGGGAGGCTGGCTACAGCCCAACAGACATCTTCTTCTTCCCTGTTTAGATATAATGTACATATTTGTAAATCTGCCTACCATGATTCCTAAAACACTGCCTTTACTTAAGGAAAGCTTAATCCTGCTGAACATGCCACAAGAGAATAGACTTGCATAAGCACAAAAACACGCAAACAAAAACTGACAAAAAGCTCCTTATTTTTCAGAGGAATTGTATTCCCTTACTAACCTCTCAAAGTAGCAAGAATTCATATTCACTGTTTGCCTCAGGGAAAGAGTCCTGTAACTATGGTTGATATGGAGATATGGTTTCTGCTGTAGCCTCACATGCAACTTTCAACTGATAGCAGAAAGGAAACATATTTTATGCTTTCCTCTTAATCCCACTCAGACCTTAGCAAATGGTAGTGATATTGTCCTCATGTTTCATTGAAGGAAGTACAGTAGCTCATACACAGCCAGCTACAGCCATTCTTTTGCTCTATGATGTCTCATACATTAATATGAAGCTCACAGACACAATCCAGGACTTTCAGGAGACTAGCAGTCTTTCGAAGCAACAGCTGGAAGCCAAGAGGGGGAATCTAGGGCATACACCCGGCTAAAAAACAACAGAGTAGATGGGAGAGGGGACTCTGAACACTTTGAAGTTCATTGCTAGATCTGTAATTCATGTAGCAATATGAACACAGCAACTGATCCTATATCCCTTTAAAAATTAACTTCCATCTCTGATAGCAGAGTAAGGTAGCATTCTATAACCTCTGTGTTTTCTCCCACCTTTCTACACACTGGGAAGCAAGATTTGTGTCACAGCAACGGGCCTCCAGCTGGGTAATAATTGACATAGATATCATGTATTACAGAAGGCTGATCAATAATCTTTAATAAGAAACCCATTGTTCTTTTATAGACAGTTATCATAGAGCTGGACTTAATTGGTCCTCCAATCAAGACACCATCACCATTGGCTAATTAAGAAACCACCCTTTGGTAAACAAATCTCCATAACACATTCCACATGTTCACAATACGAGGTGCAGCAAGTTAAGATAAGAATTGTTTCTCATTCTTTTCTCTGATCTTCTCACAGACTTTCCTAGAATGATGCCTGGGAAAGTTGTGTTTCTCTCTGTGGCAAGAGAGCTGCTGCCACAGATTTGGGGTAAGGATTGAACATGCACATCTCTATGCAGCCTATAAATCTCTTCAGCCAGCAGTTATATGGCTGTAAATGTATTGAAAAAAAAGTGAACTAAAGGCTCTACCCTCCTTTCTTGTGGAATGGCATGCCACATCTAAAGACATCATCTCTTTCTTTCTATTTTTCTGAGTATGACAGCATGCCCAACAAGTGAATGATGTAGTCCCTTTGAAGGTTCTAAGTCAATCAGAAGCACAAGGGGCATATGATTTGCCCTCTCCTGCCTTTGCCAGAGTTTAATTCACGGGCATTGCATAAGCAAAATGAGTCAGATGAATGAAGCTGGAAATGTGGTTAAATTGTTTGACTTTCTGTCCTAAAATACTTCATATAACACACATTTTCTTTTATCTTTAAGGATGCCTTTCTTTTTACATTCACTACTTTTGCATTCTGAAGGGCAATGCTCATTTTAAAATATGTATAATCTTCATTTAAAATAAATGAATCTAAAATCCTCTGGGGCAAAATCATGTTTGGTATATCTCAGCTAACTTCAGTGGAGTTACACCAAGGTTGAATCCAGGCCTACATCCTCTCACTATGAGCTTAGAGAAAAACAAAGAGACACCATTAAAAATATAGGGTATTTTACATTCTCTCATTCATTGACAAGCTTTATTTTATGGCCTTTATAAAACCTTATATTAGTGGGATTTCATACATTTATCTTTATGTTTGATAATGTTTTTGAGCACTGTGATAAAATCAACAGAAATTAATGTAATTGTTTCCAGACAGATTCAATAACTCTAATTACCAGCATTTCTAGTCCAACTGCATAATATGCTTAACTATCCTATGTACTGAAAAAAAATTAACTACTGCTGACTCAGTGTTCTTTTATATTTGTATATGGATAAAAATCAGAAGAGTAAATAAAGAAAAAAATGAATTTGCAAATTTCTGTTCATCATAGAGCTATCATTATTGCCGAGCTCCATAGAAATATATGAAAAATCCAATCAGGAATCTTTTTTCATGGTGCATTTACAATTAGAGAAAATTGTATGAATCATTATATGAAGAAATGTGGCAACATAGTAATGCATTTTTAAATTGAAGAATATCTATGATATCCTAAAATAGCTAATTCTTTCTGGTATGATATATTCATGGCTGTCTTTGTACACTTTTACACCCTTATTTTTGTATTCCTCTTGGATGAAAATGTCTTCAATGGCTTAATGTGCTGAAAACAACACAAAGAAAAAGATTGAGTCCTGATTATTTATCTGAATTTGATCAAGGGAAATAGGAAGAAATTATAACCTATATATATAATTGTATCCAGAAAAATTTTAAACACACATCCATTTAAATAAATTTGTTGCTAAACTGTAAAAAAAAAAGAATTGGTATATCATTGATTTATGGGTATTTTGGTTTATGCAGATATTTCTAGATATTTTCATCTAGAAAATACACCATAAAACACAGGCACAGCATATGGAAGTTACTGGCATTTTTTTACCTTATTGCAGCTGACTCATGTGACTCTAAACAGTATGTTCTACAATATTTTAAGTTACCAAGTAATTAATAAGAGTGGTATCTCTGTTACCTTAAGAGGACAGTCTGAGAAGAAGAAAGAATATCATAATGTTCGCCTGTATGATCAGTAGAGATGGACGAAGTCACTACTCTACCATACGATAGATGAGCAAAATACCAACTTCCTCCCACTGAAAAGTCAATTATTTATATTTCAGAAAATGCTCGAGATCTGGAAAATGCTTTTGCATTTTCTATGCAAATTAAAGTGTTTAAAGCTGTTTTTGGATATGGGATTATAATTAATTCTTCTCAAGGCTGCAAATGCAGTGATTCACTGAGTTTATTACATGGGCTCAACAAACCATGAGATTTAAATATATATACATCACACTCTACCTACATTAAAATAAACATTGCCATTATATGGTAAACACGAAGTGCAGAAATTTTTTTCTAAAATTCTCATTTCCTAAATGAATGTTTTCTGTTAATTCTTAAACTTTACAAAGTAAGTTTCCTATGCAATATTAGAATACACACTAACTTATTTTACTACCTATATGATCCAGCAGTATGTTTCAATGTACGCCCCTATAGTGTTCAATTTACTTGTCCACAAACCCAGCTGAGGCATAACAAAACCAGAAAAATCTTCCTATCTTGTATAACATACATGTCCAGAAGCTCAAATATCCATGACTCTTTAATTTGAAGCAAATATAAAGCAGAAATTTCCTGTTAGTTTGACATGCTCATCACATCCTTTTTTTTTTTTTTTTCCTGAATAGAAAAAAATTAATTTTTCTGCACAGTAATTTTACAGAGAAAAATTAGACCTCTACACTGCTCAGATTGCTCTAAATCCCTGAGCTTTGTATGTTTCATAGCTTTGACCCTTCGAAGTCATCAAATTTATCAAATTGCAGGACTGGTAAATAGTTAACAGTCCTGAGTGTCAGTCATTTTTAGAATGACATGCTAGGTCATGTTTATGTTCTCAGCTTGCTTTATCTATTTTGGTTCTTCTCCTCCTCTGGCCTGCTGCTATATTTTGTTTACTGGAACTTGTTCCAAACCTAGTTTTTTCCTGTTCATGTGGAGACCATCACCTTTACAGTGACTGTGATGATTCCAGTAAAACCCAACATCTTAAGGAATCAGAACACTTGGTCTTCCTGAAAGGTGCAGTAAACATTCACATTTAGGGATGCAACTAATATTTTTTAATTAATTGATTTAAAGAACAATGACCAGATTCACTCAAGGGGATGCAGGGAGCCTTGGTAACTCTGAACATCAAAGCTTAATTTAGTTCTCAGACTGCAGAGTAATACATTGCCCTAAGGAAGGTCAAAGTCCCTGGAAAACCAGACTCTCTTTAGAAGAGCCAAGCTGTATATAGTTGGTTGGTTTTTTTTGTTTGTTTTTTTTTTGTTTTTTTTTTGATGTTCAGCACTCTAAGGCTTCCTTTAAAATAATAAAATATTATTTCCTAATAAAAATATCCCCTATATTTATTTCCATTAAAACATTTACTTCAAGCATTTTTTTTTTTTTTTTTGAAAAGCAATGCTTCAAAAAGTGCTTTAATATAATTTGACCTTGGGTTTGGTTTTTTTATCTTTATAGCTAGCTACCATTTTAGTACCAGCCTTTTCTGAACTAGTTTTGATCCTGGTCTTGATTTTTTTTTTATCCCTTATTAGAGTTTCACATCCTCATCTGAGCTGTGTCAGACAGAAAGCAGAATTGTAGTACCACACAATGAACATGGTCTCAGCTGCTGCTTTCACACCCTTCAGATTGCTAATATATACAGTAATGTTCACTAACAATGACAGTGCACAATTGTACATAGATCAACTTGCATGCTATAGAGCTGAGGAAAATAGTGTTGTTTCACTTACCTTTTGAATTCTGCCCTTTTTAGTTGCAACCAAGATTAAAAATGAGGAGAGGAAAATAAAGTAGCAAAATTGCTCCATAAGGAAATGTAAAAGTTATTGATGGTACTAATGAAAACAAATTTACTATAATATCTAGAAGCTAGTAAAACCAGGAGGAGGATTTTTTTTGTTTGAGCAAAGTAATTATTAACAGTTCATTCATAGATTATATTGTCAGAGGCATTATATTTTTAATAAAAGAGTTGAACGTTTTTGCCCAGATGTAGAATACAAGTGCTTTAAAGCAATACAAGTACTTTCAGTTTTATTATTTTTTATCACTGAATTTATTGGGGGCTTTTTTCCCAGTATTCAAACACTCTGATGATTATTTGCCCTCCTTCAAGGAAAATGTTTTAAAGTACTACAGACCCAGTAGAGTTCTTTGTGCATCCGTCCAAGATCTTGGCACGCTTCCCTGTGCTCTTCTAGCCTCAACCCTAAGGGCAGCCAAAGGCAAAAGTATTTTCAGCAAACTAAGAAACACTGTAAGCTTCAGGGATTTCTGGATGACAGATTTTAACCTGTAACCAAAGTAGAGGTTGTGATTAAAAATAATGAGCTAAAGTCTCTCTCTAAATTGTAAAGGGAAGTGTACAAATTTATCTTCCCTCAACATTATAACTGATGACTGAACAATTTCTAAGTTATTCACAAAAATTAAAATCAGGATCAATCTATAGGCCATCTGAGCCATGTTCCTAACAAAGCAGTAAAACTTGACATTAAATTTTGTCATCTTTTTTTTTTTTTTTCTGTCAGAATTCAGGTGTTTTGAAATTGCCCTTGCTGTATATAAGGTGCTGATGTCAAAAGTCTATGCTCCTCTTGGCTCTTAAAGATTTTCATTCCTTAAAGTCTTAAGAAAGATCATTGTTTAGTCTGGAGAAAAGGAGGCTCAGGGGATACCTCATTGATCTTTCGTAACTGTCTGAAAAACTTCTGCCTAGTTTCAAGTAAAAAGACAAAAGGAAATGGCCTTAACTTGTTCCAGGAGAGGTTCAGATTAGATACTAGATTTTTTTTTTTTTTTCCCCCACTAAACGTGTGGTTAGACATTTGAATAATTTGCCCAGGGAGTTGGTAGATTGTTCAAGAGAGGTCTGGACATGGCGCTTGGTGACATGGTTTAGTGGTGATTGTGGTGATGCTGGGTTGACCACTGGACTAGATGATCTTGAAAGTCTCTTCTATCTTCAATGATTCTATGATTTTATCATTCCTAAAGAGTGTATAATCACAACAATAAAAACAGTTTCTTCTCCTATAGCTACCTCAGTGTAATTAGCAAAGCTGCTTTTAGACAGATTATGGAATTAAAATCATGTAAAGTAGTGAAATTTATGGAAGCATTTGTGTAATTAAGAATTAATTCAGTGTAAAGAAATATTTATAGTTACAAATTTGAAATATAGTCTGCACAAAAACCCAAATCCATCTGAGCAATGGTAATGTGCTGAAAATTCTGCCACACATCTTCAGAGTGTGGTAGAAGAACATGGTACATTCAAATTTACAATAGTTTCTTATTCCAGACAAAATAGCTGCCAAGTGTTAAAAAATCAGGAACCTTACAGTGAATATCAAACAAAACCTGTTTGTATTTTATTCAGAGTTCTCTCTTTCCTGTCTTTGCACACAAAAAATGCAAACATCTTCAGCAGGTCTTGCACCGAAGATTAGACATGAAGGGTTCTTGCTTTTGGGTCAAAAGATCGTGACTCACCAACTCACAAAATAATGCTCTATCCCAACTCTACATCCAAAATAATTTGATTAGTTAAGATTAAGATGTCTTTCCAAACAGTCCTCATTCAAGCAAAGTGGATCTTTCTTTCTTTTTTTTTTTTTTGTCACTTTTAGAGTGTAATAGCTTTCCTTTATCCAATCCCTAAATCCCTACCAGCTTTTCCCATTCAAAAGTATGATTGAACTCACTTTAAATTCAAAATCAACAACATATCTGTAGTGTTAGATCTAACAAACTAACCAAAGAATTGTTTCTACTCCAGGTATAATGATACTAAAAATTACAGTTCAAAATATATGCCTTTAAAAGGATAAATACTAACTTTACTTGGTATATTAATCATCTATTCTATGCCACTCTGTACCATTCAATTTCGGTGCACAAGGTAGAAGGGGAAATATTTATATTATATTATATTATATTATATTATATTATTATATTATATTATATTATATTATATTATATTATATTATATTACATTACATTACATTACATTACATTACATTATATTACATTACATTGTATTCTATTCTATTCTATTCTATTCTATTCTATTCTATTCTATTCTTAGGAATCCTCAGGCTTTTTGAGACTATGATGGTGGTCTTGGTGATTTCCTTCTTACCTCTAGGAGTTGCTTAAGAACATTTTTATGTTTGTTAATACACTTTACACCTTACTCATACTTCGGTGATGCGAATCTACATAGATGTGAATTTGTTGTCTATGATGTATTTCTCTTATGTTAGATACATGTTTTTTGTTGTGTTACCACACTATTCCAATGATAAGAGGTGGTTGATCACTGGTAGGTGTTCTGGGGCCTCCATATTGTCCTGTGCCTGTATTTTCAAGGTCCTTATATACAGGTATCACATCACCAAGTCTCTGGCAGCCTCTGGAGAAGGGTACACACTGATTTACTACTTCTGTCATATCTGCCAGACAGAGTGTCTAAAATGGAGCTGCAAGTTTAAGTTGAGGCAACTGAATCTCTTTTAAAGTTCCTACAACTTTTGTGAAAATCTGTAGTCTAATGAAACAGGTAATAAAAAATACAGTAATTCCCCAATTGGCAAGAAGCTATAGAACTCAATGCTTATCTGTCCAGATTGAACCCATTTGTCACAGTCTGGTCAATCCCACACCAAGGTCAGAATCAGCTCTAAGGGATGTTGCCATTTACTCTGTTTTTAATATTAGGTTACTGAAAGGAGATGAACATACAGCTAAGGAGTTTTGTGGGGATTTCTCTTTTTCTGTCTTCTGCTTCTGGAATTCTTGGTTATTTCTGAAGTGATTTATGTACCAATGCAATTTGCCTTGCATGTGTCAGAAAGATGACTTTGGTCCTTACTTAGCACCCTGACAACCTTGAAGGATTTGTTCATGCTGATCCTCTGGAATTAGACCTGTTCCTCAAAATAATTCTGTCCCTTCAGATCATAATTCCTTTTCATTTCATCAATTAAGCTGTCCAGTTCTCACAGTTTCTCAACTATTCTACCTACTTCACAGATTCCATTTTTATATGTAAGTCCTACATCAATCACTTTTTCTTCAGCTGGTTAGTGGTGGATTCACTTCTCTTATCCATCCTGTCTCCTAGAGTCAGGGGCAGAAGGAATTGTTTACAGCAGGACTTTCTTGGACTCTCATCCAAGACTGAAGGAAAAGAAAGAAGCCTCAAAGCCTTTTGATCATCTTTTCTCTTCCTAGGGAAGAGCTGCAAGGGTGCAGAAGGAACAAGAAGAAGAAGGAAATATCTTTTGCAGTAAAAGGACAAAGAATCTGCCCTGAAAATCTTGTTCTTTCTGTATCTTCCTTCCCATTTACTTTAGGCAACAAAAACTTCATTGTTTATACCCCAAGGAGATAGATCTGTTAAAAAAAAATTTTCTCCTTCAGAAAACTTACTGATTAGACAAATTTCCTAGATCACTAAAAAATTCTTAATAGTCCCTGAAAAAATGTTATTATTAAAATTTTTATACTATTGATTGGAAATATTTTCATGGTTAGGAATATATTGTATTATAAGTAGATTATACATTTACATTTATGCAATAGGCAACAACAATTTGTCATTTAGTTATAATTATTGTTAGAATTATTTTAAGCCTATAATTTTAACCAGATAATATTAAAACATACCGTGTTTCCTTTCAGGACACTAAGGAATTTCTAAGACACAGATAACTGCAGCAGTGATAATTCACATATTTTAGCTTTAGGTTTTATTTTTGTTTTTTTGAACGAGTCTCTGGACATATCTATTTCAAAATAATAATAATTTATATGCTAAATGTGTAAGTATTGTAACTGAATATATTTGTCTATAGATTAAGATTTGTATAATTTAGGGAATTAGAAATTGTGTTGGGAGTGATGCTAAGACAAAAAAAAAAAAAATAACAGGTCTGTGGAGTTGTTTCTGCATTGTTAGCAACAATAGCTATGGCCCTTGGTGGTGCTAAATTCCTGTCACCAATGTAAGCAGGCTTAATAGGTCTTCGACATAAGAAGCTGGACAATTAAGTGGAATTGGCTTCTTTCTCCATCTTCCTCACTTATTCCAGATGCACTTATACTACTCAATCCTCCACCCAAAAGGAGCTTTTATTTGCTCCTGATGCTGCTTATTTTATTTGTTTGTTTGTTTTTCTTTTCCCTGTCATCCTCATGGGCTTGGTAATAAGTGCTGCTTATTCACAGTCCTTAGTGCTTACCTTCTTCATTGTTCTCTAACTTGAAAGAACCCTGATTTGGATACTTCCTAGGACCAACTACACAAATATTCATTTGTCCCTCTATATTCACACATTGCATATGTATTTGTACAAAATATCTATACATTTCATTTGTCTATGTCATCACAGTACTACAAAGTACCTATATACTCTTATTGGTCACATAATTGCTATGCAAATTTTGAACAATCCCGTGCTTGGAAGTCTGGGCTGTTCTCACTTATAATCAACAGATGAATTTGGAAACCATTGTTTTGTTTGTTTATATATTTGGTTTTGGTATTTAGCCATTTTCCATTTAATGCAGATTAGGATTTATCTGAATCTGTTTGTGTATGGCTGTTCATCATTCTCAAATATTAATGGATCAAAGTGATGTCACTTAAGATCTGTGATCAGCACAAACCATCAGCCACATTGCCACATCATTCTACACCAGACCACAATGGAAATACTCATCCTGTGGGAAGTTCTGTGCATTGCACCATGTTCTGTGTGCAATGGCTGGGCTGCATCTTGCTTAGCTGAAGATACTTACAGTGCAGAATTCCGTGTCTCAGCTAATTGCCTTAGGATTTTGTTAGCCATTACCTTTTGTTCACAAAGGATAGACATTTTTAGGGTGTCGTTCAGCTAATGAGATGAGGTATAACGTGACATGCCATTTTCTTTCCATTGGCTCTGAAGGTAACTAGCTGAAGTACCTGTATTTAGCAGGACACCCAACTTGATGCCTAATACAGGATAATTGCACAAAGTCCCCCAAACTGAAATAGTGTAGTCTGCATGTCAATCTATTTTTCTGTGTAGCTGAGTAATAAGATTCTAACATCTCCATGTTTAACTTGAAAAATACAACTATAGAGCAGGTAGTAAGTACATGGCTGAAAATCCAGACTGATTATGATTTGTAGAATATTGATCCTATATTCATTGTCTTTAGGGTCAGAAAAAAAAGGCAGATATTTTCTGCAGAAGAAACTGTAGTAGAGTTTGTCAATTATTTTCTGCCTTTTTGATGAAGTCAGTCAAAAATGGTCTTGTCTTCCTTCTTTCAGATCAACTTGGTAAGCTATATTTGCTTACATTACTTATCTTGTCATTAAGAAACAGGTGTTACTAAAATAGCATCAGCTTATAATTTATGTCTATTTTAAAATTTATCTTCTATCCTAAATTTATCTCCTATTTGATCTTTCCTGTGAAAATGGAACTGACTTTAATAATGTGGGAGTATATTTATCTTAAAATGCTACCTTTGCATTTTTCCTAAATGCTATTTGGAAAAACTCCCATTAATTCCAGATTTATTTTAAGTCTTTGTTAAGGAAAAACATTCTATTTTAAGAATCTTATGTTACCAGTTCAATATTTCCATATGGAAAATAATTTTCAATTTAATTTTTAAGTCAGCATGACACATAAAGGTACAACAAACATAACAAATATACAGAGATTTACACAAATTGGAAATCCTTTCTAAGTAAATATATCAAGAACAAGTAATAGAATATATAATTTGCATCAGTATGAAAATTGATGTGATTTAAAACAAGATGTACAGGTAGATGTCTGAGGTAAGAGTGATTGAAAAGTTGGTAGAAAACTGATATGATTTAAGTCCAGAAATTGAAGCAGATGGTGAAAATCAAGAAATTTAAAAAAACGATGCAGCTCTAAGTGAACAATGGAAATAGGAGTTAAACTTGAAGAGATTTAAAACTTGAAGAGATTTAAAATGTGAAGCAGCTAGGTTCATCTGAAAAATCTGTGTGATTTAAAGACAAGACTGGAAGAGGGGACCTGAAGTAGAATTTACCAAAAAACTTATTTAGATGGAAGTGAGAAACAGAAATAGTCAGCTGAATTATGACTGGTAAATTTCAAGGAAGACACATTATTAGATCACATGCTAGTTCCTTGTTGTAGTCCAGGTCAAATTCTACTTTAAACCCATGCTAGTTTCCAAAGATACATGTCAAATTAATGCCAAAATTGCATTAATTTTTTCTAACTTGCAGTTTCCTGTGGGGCCTCATATGCTTCTGCCTTGTGCTCCTTCATTTTCAAATGCAAGATTTTGACCTAAGCAGCTGTTCTGTTTATGACTGTACCATGGCTTTCATACCTACATTTTACAGTCCCTGCTCACCTGTGTTTCTCTGTATCCCAAAGTTTTAGAATATTATAAGACATTGCAGAAACACGCTGCTTTCCCTTTTTTTGCAGTCAGGAGCTTTCATGGACCTTGAGTGATATCTTCTTGTGTTTTGAGGACAGGGATATGAATCATGAGTGAATCCAACCTTGGCACTAACTTTGACAGCTCGACGGTACTGGACAAGACACTTCATGTTTCTTCATCAATTTCTCTTTTTGCAAAGCTGTGATATAAATACTTCTCTGTCTGTAGGCTGTTTCAGTGAATAATTGAATTTGTAGGTGTTCAGACCACTATTTCTGTCAGTTTTTTGACACACAAAAACTTAATTATGATGCTGGTGCTGTGAGGAGAGTGTCAGGGAAACACGGGGGATATGAGAATGGGGTTGGGGCCATACGTAAATTTAAGTATAAAGTGTGACTCTCATTATTGGATAAAATTCTAAAATGCCCTAGGGAGGACAGTATCAGTGGTGTGATTGGAACATAAGTAAATCTCTTATTGAAAGAAGTTCATATATTGACATTCTATGGGGTAACATCAGATGTTTTAGACCTTGGTCTCTAGTTATTTCTCTTAAAGTCCTGCACATTGCATGTATCAGCTTATGAAGTTAATCTCTGCAATTTAGTGTCCCATCTGAGTTTTAGCTTCTTAGATATCTGCAAATATAAGTCTGACTTAGAAGAAATTTGACATCTTGTATCTTTTACTACTGCACACAGACATGACTCTGTTCTGGATATGATTTTAACTCATAAATAAGCTGTATCAGCATTAAAAGCATGTAAGGTAAAGGGTACCGCAGCAGTAAGGGTGGAACAAGTACTCACACAAGGCACATTATTAACTGCAATTCACTTTCCTCCTTTGCTGTATTATCAGGAGGAAAATACAGTGACCATCCTACTTATGCTGCCCTGTTCCCAGCTGCACTTCAGAGCACAAATTTCTGTAGTTTTCTGTGGGGAGTGAAACAGTGAAGGAAATCAGGAGAAAGGTAACAGTGAAAAGGATTATTCACTCATTCCAGATATTTGACTGAAAATACAGGGATAAAATTTCATAATTCAGGAGTCTGACTTAAGTTTGGGCAAAAAGAAAGGAAAATATTTTCTAGTCATCCATTTATTTCTTTTGTCCTATGAAACAAATTATGAAAACAAAGCTCAAAGCAATTTAGATGAATTCTGTAAATCACTATTTTCAAATGAGTAATCTACTCATATGGTTGATGGTCCAAGTGACAACTTCATACAAATTCAGACTTTTAGCTCTTATGCAAACACCATCTTTAACCAAAAGTATATGGATTATCCCGTTAACTTAGTAGGACTGCAGACATGTTTTACATTCAGGAATATATAGAAGCATTTTCTGCAATAGGGCCAAATAAATAAAGAATACATTAAACCTGAAATAAAATAGTAATGTATCATATTTTTATGCTGGGGGAAAGGTCTCTGTGAATTTATATATCTTATTACTAAATCAAAATGTAAATTCTATTCCTCCTTGGTCCACTTTTGGAACTGCTTTGAAGATAAAGTTGAAGTAGTAAAATGATGATTAACTTTGATATTCATCCAAGAATAAGTTAAGATCCATGACTAGGGTAGGGGAGAAAAGATTTAATTAGCATCCAGTCTGTTTACTGGCAGATATATTTTTGTTGTTAGTACTTTTTGATGCACTCTGCCTCTTACTTATTTCCACTTAAAATCCAGATATTCAAGACAAACCAGTTATAATGTTAGGAGCTCATTCTGAGCTGGACAGTTTGAGATCAGTCAAACCGTTCAATATCTAGGCATATATATGTGAGTGTGCATATGTGTAAAGTCATCATTTATTGCTTTGACAGAAAATTACCCAGTCTGTGTCTTAGGCTGTTCTGTTCAGATAGATAAAATAAAGAAATTGCAATTTAGTGTACTTGAGACTTAATTTCTCTATTTTCTTCAAGATATGTAGGAACAGGAATGAAACTCCAAAGACCTAGATCCTAATTTCAGTTTTACTATATTAGGTTGCTCTGCTGCTTCTCCAAAGTCACCAAAATATGCTAAAACTTTAAGGAGAATCAGGACAGGTATGAAAGCTCTCTCTCTGGGACTTCAGCAGAGCAGACTTTGATCCTTCAAGGACCTGCTCAGTAGAGTTCCATGGTATAGAGTCCTGGAAGGTGAAGGGGCCAAAGAACTCTGTCTGAGTTTCAAAGATCATTTCCTCTGTGCTCAGGAGCAGTGGATACCAACACAGAGAAAATTGGGCAAAAATACCAGGAGGCGTCAGATAGATAAGGAGCTGTTTTGCAAATTCTGAGTAAAAAAGAAGCTTTCAGGAAGTAGAAATTATGGATAAGCGGCCTAGGTGGAATACAAGGGCGTTGTATGGGAAGCTAGTGACAAATTTCGGGGAGCCAAGGCCCAGTAAGATCTGAGTGTGGCCAAGGATATTAAGGATAACAGGAAGGGATTTTACAGATATGTTGCAAGAAAGAGAATGAGTAGGAATAAGGTGGGCCTGCTCCAGAAGGATATGGAAGACATGGTTACCCTGAACAAAGAGAAGGCTAAGGTTCTCAATGACTTCTATAGCTCAGTCTTTAATGGGAATTATATAGTATATACTACTAATATAGTAGGAAAGGGTCAGGTTCAATAACATCTAAAGAACCTGAATGTGCACAAGTCCATGGGACCTGATGACATTTGTCCATGTGTCCTGAGGGAGCTGGCAGTCAAAGCTGTTAAGCCACTATCCATCATTGTTGAAAAAATTGACAGTCAAGTGAAGTCCATGATGACCAAAAAAGGGAAGTATAAGCCCCATTTTTAAAATGGGAAAAGCAGAAGACCTGGGGAACTACAATGCAGTCAGTCTTACCTCTGTGCCAGGCAAGATGATGGAGCAGATTCTCCTGGAAACTGCTGAGGCACATGGAAGACAAAGAGGTGATTGGTAAGAGCCAACATGGCTTTACAAAGGGGAAATCATGCCTGCCAAACCTGGGTGCCTTCTATGACAAGGCTACAGCACTGGGGGATAGGGGCAGAGCAACTGACGTCTTCTCCCTGGACTTATGCAAAGGCTTTGACACTGTGCCATGTGACATCCTTGTCTCCAAACTGGAGAGACGTGGATTTGATGGATGGACCATGCAGTGGATAAAGAACTGGCTGGAGGGCTGCACACAGAGAGTTGTGGCCTGGGGCTCATTGTCCATGTGTCGAATGGTGCCCTCAGGGGTCACTACTGCAGCTGATGCTGTTCAACATCTTTGCTGGTGGTGTGGACAGTGGGATCAAGCGCACCCTCAGCAAATTTGCTGCTGACACCAAGCTCCACAGAGCAGTCAACAGACTGGAGGGAGGGGATAATGCCATCCAGAGGGACCTGGACAGGCTTGAGAAATGGGCCTGTGTAAATGTCATGAAGGTCAGCAAAGCAAAGTGCAAGGTCCTAGATATGGGTCATGGCAATCCTAGGCACAAACACAGTCTGGGTGAAGGAGTGATTGGGAGCAGGCCTGCAGAGCAAGAATTGGAGGTGTTGGTTGATGAGAAACTCAACATGAGGCAGCAATGTGCACTTGCAGCCCAGAAAGCCAACCTGGTCTGCATCAAAAGAAGCATGGCCAGCAGGTCAAAGGGGGTGATTGTCCCTCTGTGTTCTGCTCCTGTGAGACCCCACCTGAATTACTGCATGCAGCTCTGGTGTGCAGTATTAGATGTGGGCCTACTGGGAAGCCAGAGAAGGACTCTTTCTCAGGAACTATAGTAACAGGACAAGGAATAATGGGTATAAATTGAAAGAGGGGAAATTTAAGTGAGATATAAGAAAGAAGTTTTTACTGTGAGGGTTGTTAGACCCTGGAACAGGTTGACCAAGGAGGTTGTAGATATCCCAACCCTGGCAGTGTTGAAAGCCAGGTTGGAGAAGGCCTTGAGATACTTGGTCTAATGGGAGATGTCCCTGCATATAGGTGGGTGTGGAGTGTACGTTTGGGACTAGATGATCTTTAAGTTCCATTCTATGGTTCTATATTCTATGTAAGTTTTCCCTGAGAATATGGGTTCCTTTCTGCTCTACACATTCATGACTTATTAAGGGGAGTGAATGGATGATATGGTTTCTTGAATCTTTTGGAATAAAAATTTTCTCACTTTCACAGGAAAGATTGGAGATTAGACACCGCGGTTTTAAATAGTGCACAGAAGCCTAAACAGATTCACTACCACGAAAATCAGTGTTGATGTCAACTATGTTATTACATTAATGTCCATGCTATTCATACTCTAGATCACTCTGGTTCCATAAACCTATTGGATATAAATCTTTGGAAAGACAGGGTAAAGTTAGCAAGGTAGTGAGAGATATTGGAGTAAGCAGTTAGTGAGAGTTATTACAGTATGGGTTCCAGATTCTCTTTTTGATCTTGGATTGCTGGAACCCTTCTTATTACTGTTTCACACCCCACCAAAAATAATTTTAAAAAACAAAGGTGTGGGGAGGAACACACCAAACCCACCAAAGTCTTCCTGAGTCAATGATGCAGTAAATTTTCTATATACCACAGATGAAGGAAGAAATTTTCTTGTGGTCAGCACCAGCCATTCAAGGTACAGTGCAAGGAGAAGCTACTCTTTCCCGTATCATAGAAAATCTTAATAATAGCTAAAGGTCCTTCCAAAGCTCACTGAATTTAAGGCAATTGTTTCCTTTGCCTGTGCTAGAAAGGAGTAAGAATTAAACAGAAGGGAACTGACATGGCAAAAGGCTATAAAGACAAGTGAAGATAAAACTGAATGAAAGGAAAGCAAAAGCAGATAATTAAATTAATAAGAAGAATAGCTCAATGAACAAGAAGATAATGAATAAAATGATAACTGAAGTATATGAGACACATAACCAATAGAAGGTATAACACAAAAATTAGCTTGAAGCAGTTAAGGGAAGCAGTTTCAGAAATCTGAAAAATGCAACAAAATTAGAAGGATGAAGGATAACATTTACTAAATGCTGCTTAAAAAATCTTCCATGTGTTCATTACTGTTCCTCTTTCCCCTCTCCACATTTTTCTGATTCTTTCAAAAATCTGGTGCTTAATTTTCATTTGTAGTGGTCAGCAGTCCATGCCTAAGATTGTCTTAAAAGGACCACTTATGGTTCATTTCAAAGGGTAGTTGAGCTTTGTATTTCTATTTGTTACTACTTCCAGCTAGTAAAATTTGTAGATACTGCATTTGCTAATATACTGGCCCTCAGTTCCCTATGGATTTTGCCATCAGAAACAAGAACACGGCAATTATGCACATTTACTTTAAAAATAAAACAATCCATTACTCACTACCTGCTAATCAGGAACTGCAGTCACGAGACATTACAGAAGAAAACACACTGTTGGAGACATTTCTATCAATCAGAGAAAGTCTTCTGAATAAATGAGTTAAAGATCCTAGAGCAGTTTGGATTGGAAGGGAAGATCATTAAGTTCCTATCCCTCATCCATGGGCAGGGATAACTTCCACTACACCAGGCTGCTTGAAGCCCCATCCAACCAGGCCTTGAAGAACGCCTGGGATGAGGCATCCATGATGTAGGAAAGGAGTCCAACAATGATCTGTACAGAGAGGTCAGCAAGTAGGAGGAGAAAAAATGTCACTGACTAAACATTGTTATAAAACAGGAAACCTTTCCCTAATGTGTATTCATTTGCACTTTCAGATGAAACACGAATGCTTTTGTGAGGACAACCCATGTCAGTTATTATAGTTATGTATATAAATGTATGTAAAACATTAGGACTCAGTTTAAACTTAGTGGCAATTTTCAAATCCAAATTAATTACTTTGCCTGGATGATATAAATCACCAACTTATAGATAGACTGATATCTTCTGATTAAGTACTCCCAAGCCAGAAATCACATTTTTAAGAATACAAATGCATCATGCAGCCCAGAATAGATAGATTGTAAGCCAGTTTAAATGGTGGCATCTTCCTTCTCTGACTAAGCTAAATTCTTACATTTTCCAGAAATTGAATACTAAGATACAGACAGGCTGCACTCTTAATGATATTCAGCTGGCCTTTCCCCAGCTTCTTCCAAGAGATATTCATTGTGTTATAAAACACCTTTTTATTTTATTCACCCCTTCTTGGTGAATAGCTAATTTCCTTATTGTGAAAGCTTGGTTAATAATATATCTACAGCATTATGCTATTATGCAACTGTCTGTTTCTTGATTTAGAAGTAAGAGGGTGACCTCTCAATATAGCTAATTTAATCTGCAAAAATAATCTTGCAAATTGACTTGCCAGAAACTAATATTAGATTAAATCTTTGTTCTATTGAACCTGAGTGTCATTTGTGATTCTCCATAAAAGCCTTAATCTGCAATTTAAAAAAATCTCTGCTAATGTTGTCAGGTTTCGTAAAATATCTATTCTATTAAAGAATTAGTGATGCTGATTCTGGTAGATTTGCAATATTTGGGTAGAAAACTTGGATCTGATTCAGATTCAGATTACCTTTTTGTATTAAAGTTTGGTAGAGCTGAAAAAGTGTTGCAGTAGCTAATGTTGGGAGCAAAGTCAAGAGCATATGGTTTTAAGAAAATGCTAATTCTTCTAGGAATGTGAAACATTCTTGTTTTTTATGAAAAAGAAAAGTTAGACCATTAGAATATTTTTCAGCAATGCCCATTTGTGACTGCAATTTTCTTCTTACCTAAATAACTCTACACTTTGTTTTAGACTCCCTATTTCACCATGTAGGAACAATTAATCTTCACAGCAAAACAAATATGTGATGGTGCTGCACATTATAGGTAGTTCTACAAATTTCAGTATTAAAGCAGCAAATCAATTTGAAATAGATTTTAGACCTAAATATATTTAACTTTGTTAAATACTCAAGCAAAGATACAACAGCTATACTGAAAAATTAAAAATTCTTTGTGCATATCTGGAACAACCCCCACAATCACATAAAGGTGAGGATAAATAGGAAGATGATTCTCTAATGCTTAGGCTGTGCAGTGTTTGAAGTGATCTCCCACCAGACAGACTGAAATGCTAACACCTTATAATTTAAAATTAAAATGCATAGATCAAAGTTATAGAGAAAAATCAAGCTTTGACTGGGTGCAAAATAGATGGGATTAGCTACTTGTGACTTTTCTATGATTCTTTTTACTTGCAGATAATGCGATGAATTGTATATGGACAAAGAGTATTATTTTTTTACATTCAAATATAATAGACTGTGTTACAGTCAAGTGAACAGACTGTTTTGTGAACTAACCAATGACTATATGTATGCTCTGTTCATACATATATGTTTTTTACTAGGTCACGATTGGAGGCAAAAGGCAGGTTTAGGAAACAAGCGAAGTGTCTTTGAACACCACAAATTTTTGAACATTAATTCAGTTTAAAATTCAGACCTAGATGTTAGAACTCTTCCTTCTAATGGTCCATTGTATAGTACAATTAAGTATTGAACTGCATCTGAGGCCACAGCAATATCTATATATGTGTGTGTGTATGTGCATGTGTACATATTTTTATGTCTTTCCAGAATTTACCTGGTTTACATTTTGAAGTTAAGCTCCTGCTTGAGTACTGTTTTCAGTACGTTTGAAGAGTGTCATTGGACTTTGGCCTGTCACATCAAGATACACACATGCATGAGGAGTACAAAGACTTACATTTATCTGAAGTATATGTATATTGTTTACATATCCTGTTCTTTATCATACCTCCATTTTTAATGCTGTCAATATATGATTATACAAACACATGCAAGAAACAAGATACATGTATTTGGTTATGTCTGCAAATAGCTGTGTCAGCACGAACGAATTGCATAGATGTATTTATTAATATCTTTGTACAAAATACAACCAGCTGGAGTCTATTTTATAGCTGCGTAGAATTACAATAGTATTTTTAACATTTAAATCCTTAAAAGCTACCCAGTAAAGCCTTATTTTGGACATTATGCTTATAATAATGGATCAAACTATCATACTGTCATTTTTTTTCAAATTTAATAAGTGAATTCAAAAGTGATGTTTATTTTTAAATTAACTGCCAACACTGTGTAGAATAAAGAAACTATTTTAATAGAGAAGAAATGGTAGCAGGCTTCTGTGTTGATATTACATAGAATGTGAACAACAAATAAACATCAATTCCAAATAAGTCATAATGATTACCCATTTGAATTGCAATGTCATTTTTGCATATTAAATAAAGAAGCATGCTAATGGGCCAAATAACTTGTAACTTGTATATGAAAATAACTTGTATATGAAAAAAAAAGGTCATCTGTCACAGTGTATGCTAGCACTTTCCATTGTTTCCTATATGCTTGGCTTGAACTTGGGCTATAGATATGTAAAACACCATATTTGATTAGCTTTTAGCAATCTCATGTTTTCCTAGTCAAAAAAAAAAAAAAAAAAAAAAAAAAAAAAAAAAAAAAAGCCACAGTAGGAACATCAATGTTTCTCTTGACAGTATCTTTTCAAAAAGTGATACAATCAAAGGAAAGCAATTTGCATCCTTATAGCATGTCTGTCTCCATCAGGATAGTCAGTACATTTCTCAGATATTATGAAAATTTCCACCCTACAGTTAGAAATTATTGGTTAAGAGAAAAAGCTTTCTTAGGGAACAATGTGAGTCTGAATATGAAATGAACTACAAAAGGATCCCAGGATCTCATCATTTTGCTATTGCTGCTTGTATGGTGACTCATTCCAGTGGGCTTTGTTTCTCGAGCAGGCTGCAGCTAGGTCATCTGGAGAAAGTCACACATTTTCTGTGCTTCAGCTGTTGCAGTCTGAGTCACCCAAATCCTCCAGAAGGTGGAGAGAGGAGCTGTTCACATTTGGAAAATGAAAGGGTAGGACAAGGAGATGAAATGTCAGTAAGGGTGGAACCTGAATCACACAGAGAAAGGTGGAGCTTGCTAAAATGAACCAGGGACCAGGCTGACCAGCCAGGGACCAGCAGTCAGGGGTTGAGAAGGGATTATGTAGACTTTGTTGCAAAGCAGACACAGCTGAAAATTGTTGGGTCAAGCCTTCAGGCTTAAAAATGTTCCATCCAAAGTTTTGTTATGGCAAAAGGAAACCAGATGTATGGAACAAGGAATTTATTGTCTGTTAGTGTTTTAACTGTCTAAAAGAGTAAATTATCATATTGTAACAGAAAAACTATGCTACTAATTTAACTAAATTGCATGTAAACAACCCACTACTGTTCCTGGTTTATATTCACCTTTCCTCTAGATCTTGAGTTTGAAATTTTCTACCTTTCTGAAAAAGCACTGAGTGTCTGTAAGCAGATGATACATGATATGTCATTAATAATCTAAGATTTTCACAGGGAAGAATATGATGCTCACAATAAGAGGCCCCTCCACTGAGCCTTGGGGGGTTCCTGCTCAGGCAATTTTTTGGCAGGTCCCAGCTGAGTGTGAATGTGGCCCTGCAGCCTCCCCAGGGTCAGCCACAGGGGCTTTTCTCATTTGGACAATGACCCCCTGGCTCTGCCAGACCCTTTCCATGGAAGCATTGGCAGGGCTCAGGCTCAGGCAGGGAAGGCAACAGGCACCTGGCTCCAAGGCAGGAGCTGAAACCAGCCCAACCCAGCTCCTGCCAAGGTGAGCCCCAGCTCTGAGACCAGCACTTGCAGCTCAGGAGTGTGTGATTTCTAAGCAGGATTGACAAACCTTATTGGTCAGGCTATGCCGGGTGCATTTCTCAAGCTCCCCTTGCACTCCATATGAATTGCAGAGATCAGAGACAAAGAAAAAGATGAAGGATGTTCTTTAGGGATCAAGCCTTGCCCATCCAAAGGTTTTGCCCTAGACTCCCCTCGCTGCCCCAAGTTGCTCATAAGCTCTTATGCACAGACTTAATGAAGGTGAGAATTTTTACATTCATTTACCCAGGCACTTGATAAGAAATGTAGGTGCAAAATCACACCCCACTTACCATAGAATTATTCATTCTGCACAGGATATTCATAATAATATGCTAATTCTTCATACTATACAGCTTCAAAATGTACCCAATCTTCATTTTCTTGAGAGCTTATTAACATAATATAACTACACATCAACATAAACATAGTCCTACCATTAAGCTCAGAAGAAATGTGCACAAAAGGAAAAATAATACGATAATTAGGGAAGAAAATAAGGAAGGAAGAAGTTTGACTGAGATCATCAAAACATCTTCAAGAGGCAGGAAGAAACCTAAAGCTTTTTCAGAAACCAGCAAAAAACCCAGCATAACTACTAGTCATTTGAACTATCAACTAATGAACAAAGGAATCAAAACATGGCAAAATGAAAAGTAGCTTTCTACACTCATATTTGCTGTGAAGGGCAATGAGGAAATTTCTTGACTCAAAGATAATTTTTATAAGGAATTGATGAGTGAACTTAACAAAGGCTGATGCCTCTAAGAAAGATGTTATTGAGCAACTAAAAAAAAAAAATATACAGGGTAGAAAATCACTGGAACCAGATGGTGGTGATGAAAGAATTCTGTAGGAACTGAAGTGTGAAATAGCAGAGGTAGCAATGAAGATATGCAATATATCCTTAATAAACCACACACTGTTCCCAAAGATTGGGAAGTTGTTGTCTTAGGTTAAAAATAAAATAAAAAACCATATATGACCCTTGGCATTACAGACCAGTGGGTCTCATATTTGCTCCAAGGAAACTGGTTTCAAATTTAATTAAAGACAGCATTCATGCAATTATAGCCCAATAGGGTATGGCTTCTGTGAGGGCAAACCTTTCATACCTCCTAGAAGTTTTAAATGACAGTGGAAAAAAATTGGTGCTTCTTAACTGGCCAGAGTAATAATGTTTTATAGGTTCGGCAGATTGCCAAACAGGTGGGGATCACAGTATACAATCTAGTAGATAAAAGTACAGGAAAGGTACTTCATTTTACGTTCCCAGAGTTATGGTGTCAGGAGAGGCTACTGGGTGCTTCTGAAGTGTTGTAATTACCATCTGAAATGAAGATGATCTCACTTGCCTGCTCCTTAACACTGTAATCTCAGGAGAAAATATTCTCTGACAACCTTTCCAGAGGTAAATTGACTATTGACTTCTCACTGGTACATTTTTGAACTTGCTTTTACAGCAACTGTAAGGGAGATGGTAATGAAAATTTAACTTTGAATAATCAGGCATCTACTTGGAGAGGCTTAAAAATGTTGCTTTAGGGGAACTAATATCAGTTTTTGTTATGGTCTCTTTTTTTCATTGCCAGAATTCTCATTTTCTACCTCACAGCTTGAAAGAAGGTAGCTGCTAGAGACTCTGAGGTAGCAAGAATTCATTAATTTTCTCATAGCTTCATCTTTCTTTCTATTCTTCATACCTAATTAGAACTGTGCAGAGAGAGGGACAATTCCATTTTATCAAAGAATGTATATTGCAAAATTATGCTATGAACAAAAAATGCAACCAAATAACCATTTATTTTGGGGAAAAGAAAACAGAGCCCTATTACAAGAGTGGAAGATGTGGGTTGTCTAAAAAGTTTGCATCCTAAAAATCCCAGAATCCATGTTTCTGTGTTCAATCCACATGGTTCAAGACTAGACAATATGGAAAAATTGTTTGGTGTTACAATACTAGGGTGCTGTGGGATCCTCAGCCCTGTGGCAATCAAAGTGTCTGGCAGCTGCATCAGCCAAGTTATCTCCCTCAGCAAATCTATCTCTGAAATGTCACCAGTGCACACTGTAACACCATGCAGATACATTAGCACAAATCCCAAAGCAATATATTCAAAGTTATATTGAATTCACTTTGAGGTCTTGCTTGTTCAGCACAAGAGCATGGCTCTGGGCACCATGCAGAGCCACTCTTACAGAACTGCACTCTTAAGAAGCCAAAATTGCTGATGGATTGTGCACGTAAATTGCCAGGAGCCTAAGCATGCCATATATTTAGGGCTGATTTACAAAACTTACAATGTTTACATCAGATTATTTTCTTATAGAAATCCTAAATTAAAAAAAAATACTGTGCTTGGGATAATATGACACCAAATTAGTATGTACCTGATGTTTGGTTTAACCTATTTCTATACCACAAAGCCCTCATTGGACTTCCATCTACGTGCTCCTCTATCACTTTTCTTTTCAAATAAATACTATATCATAGTGAAGCTCTATTTTATACACTCCACAGTGCGCTGAGTTCTTGTTCAGGCAATACTTTGATACAGATGTTAAATAGCAGTAACAAAGATTTCATGCAAAATACAATTATGTCAGAAGAAACTTGGGTTCTTACTTGAAAGAGGATTATATATTTGCTAGTTGTATGACAGGTTCATTTTTTCAGTCTTTTAAAATAGTTATCTGGTTCAAATGGTCAATATGTTTTCACATTCACATTAGCCTCACTTGTAAATCAGTAGTACATTTATAAATGTTTATTTTTTGACATACTGAATTTTATAGCTTCAAAACAAATTATTTTTCAGCATGGTATAAACAGAACAAAGGAGTTAGTTATGAAAGTTGTTGAGTTTCACAATAATAACATATCTGTCTTCATATCACTTTTCTACTGTACAATACTCTTTTGTAATGCAAATACCAGAGTAATGTAAGCATAAGGCTAAGCTTAATTGCCTTACAAAACCTTTATCCATTTCTCAACATGCATTTTAGTCATTCAGCTATTCATTAATAGATAGTTTGCTATGTGGAGATGATATTTTTAATATGTAAGGCAATTTATAGAGTATAAGAGTGTTTACACTACAGAGCTGTTATACAGGTCATTGACCTGTAAGGAAATTAATGAAGAAAGCTTCTTAACTTAAGACTACCAGTGAAAAAAATGAGACATGCAAGCAATGCAAATACAAAACATTTATCTATGCAAATCTCTTATATATATATATATATATAAAACCCCAGGAAAAAATCAATAAATTAGATTCCTTTTTCTTTTTTCCAGCAACCACTCTGGAAATCATTAACCAAAGCAGGAAAACAAGAAAATGATCTTCAAGTATTATTCATTATTTTTTAGGGTAATATTCAAAAATTAAGATCTACCAGACATGAACCTTCTAAAATAACCCTTGCACATAGATTCAAGTGTAATTAAAACCCACATCAGTTCTTGGTTCTGAGGTCATCCTAATTATGTCTTAACACTAAGACACGTGCAGGACCTTGGATTTATTAAACTTCATAAAGTTCATGTAGGCCTACTCCTCCAGGCTGAAAAGGCCCCTCTAGATCCTTCCTGCAAGTGAATCAACTGCACTGCTCAGTTTGATTAATACTGGTTCCACTATAGACCTCTGAGGGACACTACTTGTTACTAATCTTCTAATGGACAAGTGCTGTTGACTGCAAGTCTTTAGAAACTGCCATCTGTTCAATTCCTTATCCATGTTATATTCCATCCATCAAACCCATATCTCTCCCATTTAGAGACAAGAATGTTGTGTGGGAACATTTCAAAGGCCTTACAGAAGTCAAATTACATGACACCTATAGCCCTTCCCTCATCCACCAATGTGGTCAGTTCATCGTAGATGGCCATCAGATTACTCAGGCACAATTTTCCCTTTGTGAAAATATTCTTGGTGTTTCTAATCACCTCTCTGGCATCCACATGCCTGGATATAAATGCCACAAGAATCTGATATTACTGGAGATAAAAACAAAGCTGTTTGGACAGTAGCTCCCATGAATTTACTTTTTATATAGATGGCAAATTTTGGACATATATATTAGTATACCTTTCAATTTTTTGAAATGCTAAGCATATACATAAATGCTACTAGTATTTTATTAAATATGTTTTGACACGGGTGTTGTGGAAAGTACTGTATACATTTTTACAAGCATACTTTAGATTTCAGAAGAGTCCACTAGCATGTACTAGCTATTTCAGTGATTGATACCGTATGCTCTTTCTTGACATTAAATTAATCTGCTTTCTGATTTTAATTTGTGTTAGTTTCATACATTTGAAAAATATTTGACTCTGTAGGACATCTAGAGTGTATAAAGAGGTTTTTGTTTTCCAGGTTTCTCATGTTTTAAATAGTTGTAAATATGTTATAATGAAATTATTTGAACTACTTTATGAAGTCAGTTATTTAAGCCCTTCATTCTAAAGCTCTGAAATAGGGTTTCCAAAACTTGTGTCATTCATCTAGCTCTTTTCAAAATCCTCAAATATTTTTCTATATACTTTAGAGGAGTGGAAGTAAGGAGCAAGGAAGCAAGGATTATCATTGAAAACGTTGCACCAGCTGAAAATCTGTATCTGCAGATACATGAAGTAGTCTTGAACATCTCTAATAATTCTCAGTCTTTACAATCTCTGTATTCACACTTAGTATCACCATGGAGTTGTGCAGCATCACTTTCAAAATAAAGCTGTTTATTATTTCTGCTTTTGCAAAATAATTTGCTTTTTGTAATCCTCTCCTTGTAAGCATAATGCAAATGCTGCATTTCTACCGGTGTGATTCAAGCCATTTAGCATGTAGAACTGACTTGTTCCATTTCAATGACTCTAGTGTGTTCTTCAGAGTGCAAGCCTATTCATAGTAATCTACTCAGTTCTATTAAAAATCAACAGCATTAGGGATCTTATTTTGTCTTAGAATAGTTAGGAATAAGTTACTCAAACCTGTAGATCTAACAAAAAAATAATTTTCCATTTAGATTTTGCCTAAATATTTCTGAAACAGAAAATATGGCTGTTTCATTGAAACTATGAATTTGTCATCAAACTCTCCTGCAGGTGCAGTAGAAAAACACTTGTTGAGCATCTAATGCCACCTTCCCGTGCCCTTATTAATCTTCTGCAACTCTTATTTAAAGAAAATTGAAAACAACAAAAATCTGCAAAACAACAGCATCACACTTTCCCATGTTTAAAGTAGCATTCTCTTCCTGTGCTCACATATGCCTGTCTTTTACATTCCTAGTTGAATGCTTAAATGCATTTCTTTCATTGGCACAGTCACCTCTACTTGTGATCTATATAAATATAACCAAAGCCAGTGGAGAAGTGGATAACACCTACATGCTATAGAGTCCTTGTCTACTGTTGTCTCCATCAGCAGTCCTCATGAAGACTTGTCAATATGATGAGGCTCCAAGTACATAGAAATTCAGGGCTGTAACAAGGGAAAGATGAATTGTGCTGTAGCTTTCTTGTCATTGCTGTTGGTACTGTCACATAAAAAGAAATACTGAAGCTTTACAGACCCATAGTCAAAAGAAAAGGCAAAAAACCCAAAAGAGACAGAATACTGCATAGAAGACTCCAGGAATATTAATCCTAAGATTTAGGATTACATTTTTACCATGTGTTCTCCTTGTTATGCTGGGGATTGGTTTTTTTTAGTTATGTTAAATTCGAAATTTTAAGAGACAGTTGAAAGAAAGCAGATTATCACCCACTGTTTCCAGAAAGCATACCTACATAAAATCTTGTGGCAGCTTTGTAAGCAGGAAGAAACTGATCACAATCGGCCATTTCAGCACTGAATTCATGCATATTTCCCTCAATATTCGCAGTTCCCATCCCTAATGGGAGCTGACAGAATGTAAATGAGTTCCTAAAGGAACCAGCAAAAATGGCAATTTTTCTCATTTAATCTTCAGATGAGCTGTCTGTCTCCCAGCTGCTGAGCTTCATTAGAATTCTGAAACTAATTTCACCTATCAACACATGATTATTGGTTTGAGTGAGGGTTTTGGGATATTCTGAGTAAAAATCACTACAACGCAGAGTTGGCTCAATAAAAAAAAAAAAAAAAAAAGGATTTGAATAAAACTGGCAGGCTTCAGAACAGTCAGTTCTTACCCTGAAGAAAACTTTCATCCATCTTTAGAGTCTGGGAAAATTTCATTCTATAGATGATCAGCAGAGTAAAAAAATATGATAAGCGGGAAAGCTAGAAAGAATTACACTTTATTTATAAAACAAGTTAGAAATTATTAATATTTTTGTCCAATGACAAAAGTATTTAGCTATCACTGGTGTGTTTACCCAAATAAAATACAAGTAATAATGAGATTTAAATGACAAAGAAGTAGAATTTACTGAAAAAAAAATAGAATCACTAATTGATTCTTCTCTGCAAAGTGAGCAAATTTTCAATATTAATATCAGATTAATATTGTTTTTTCCATATCTTCCCTGAAGTCATGCTTTGGTCATCTCTAATATTTGTTTTCTATCAGTCGTTCTTAATCAAGCAGTCAGCAATCAGGTGTGTCTGTTTATCTGTTTCAAGATCTATGATGACCACAGATGTAATCAAAAATTAGTCATAAAACTCTATGTATACAAAGAAAGAAATAAAAAATAATTAGTTGTGTACATTTTAATTTATCCAGAAAATCACATATGTCTGCAGGAAATGGGTATAATTGTTATCATGACTGTGTGTCCTTGGCACTGGACAACTGTGTTTTGCTGTGGTTGCCTTCCCATTTATTACCAAGAAATCTGTTCTATGTCATCCATTTACCCCTGCATTTTGTTTTTATGGATCAGTACATGCTCGTAACAAGATGTATTTCATTTCTCTCACTGTTTTCATTTGGGAAGTCAAGTTTTCCCTAATCTTGCAAACTATTCAGTGCTCTCTTAAAGTACACAATAATTCAGCTTCGACCTAGTTATCAGTTACATCACAAATAATTTGTCTCTGTTGGTCCATCTGTTTCTGCACAGCTTACATGATTTAGTTTATTATGTAGGGGTAACAGAATGGCTAATAGTCTCAACTGGCAGCCAATTTCTTGTAAAGAAAGTTCCTTTCCCCTGTGATATTATTGAATACATCACAGCAGTCTTGAAATTTCTAAGTGACTTTGCCTAGTATTTTACATTCCCTTTCTTTCTCCCAAAAGAGCATTGCTCTCAGCTTGCAAGACAACATTTTGATTGTTTCCAACTCTGATTTCTCTACGCTATTACCCATTTTAACTTAATGCAATTTTATACCAGGAACCTGTGACACATATGTTAAAGGACCATAGAAGCACTGAGCAGAAAGAATGTTGATTTCTTATCCCTTGGTCCAATGGCATGGGGCAGTTTGCAGAAAAATAAATATACCAAAACAGAAATTAGCATAAACTGATACATGGAGATACAGTACAAAAGAAAAGGAACAAGCTAACTCTAAAAAAGAGAACCTGTTTTTCAAGGTCAGATAATTATATTCTTCTTAGAAATCAGGATGTCCCAGGAAATAAAAGAACTTCTTGAATACAGAAGACTTGGATCTAGAATAGCTTCATATTCCCTTTTCATTTCTAATGGCAATGAAGTACAAGGATTTCTTAAAAATATAAAATTAAATTAAAGAACAAAGAATAACCATAAATACAACAGTAATTTGTGTTTTGTGTTAATTAAACCTCAACAGGCACTTTCAAAGAAAGCACTTATAAGAAATGAAAAGTAAAATTTCAACTATTTCTAATTCTAGTATACATATACAGGCTCGAGAGGTGGGCCCCTGCAAACCTCATGAACATCAACAAGGCGAAGTGCAAAGTCCTGCAAGTGGCTTAGGTCAATCCAAAGCACAGACACAGGCTGGGCAGAAAATGGATTGAGAGCAGCCCTGAAGAGAAGGACTTGGGAGTTTTGATTGATGAGAAGCTTGACATGACCCAGAAACGTGCAATCACAGCCCAGAAAGCCAAATGCATCATGGACTGAATAAAAAGAAGCATAGGCCAGCAGGTTGAGGGAGGTGATTATCCCCCTGTACTCCACTCCAGCAAGGCCACACTTGGAGTAATGCATCCAGCTCTGGGGCTGCCAACATAAGAAGCACTTGAACATGTTGGAGAGGGTCCAGAGAAAAGTCATAAAGGTCATTAGAGGGCTGGACCTCACCTTTCATATGAAGACAGGCTGAGAGACTCAGTGCTGTTTCAGCCTGGAGAATACTCCAGGAAGATCTTGCAGCAGCTTTTATTACCTGAAGGAGACCTACAGGGAAGACTGAGAGGGCTTTGTACAAGGACTGTAGTGATAAGAAAAGGGGTAATGACTTCCAACTGAGAGTAATACAGATTAGATACCAAATACAAATTCTTCACAGTAAGGGTGGTGAGGTGCTAGAACAGGTTATCCAGAGAAGTTGTAAATGCTCTGTCCCTGGAAGTGTTCAAGTTCAGCTTTCATGGGGCCTTGAGGAACCAGGTCTAGTAAAAGGCATCCCTGACATCGTGAGGGGCTTGAAATTAGATGGTCTTAAAGGTTCCTTCCAACCCAAGGCATTCTCTGATTGTACATCACAGAATGCATGGTCAGTAAGCCATGTCCTATGTGCAGATTCACATCACAGGCTTAAAAAGGACAAGTCTGAAAAATACTACAAGAGAAATAATTGCAGTAGCCCACATTTGGTATGAAAAACCTGTAACTGTATCAGAGATCCTTGTTATTTTTACAAACTAACATATGTAAGAATTGTTTATTACACAACTGTATTTTATGAATTTGTAGCTTCTTTACAGGAGCTTCGGCAGGATAACTACAGAAAGTCATTATTATTCCATACATATCAAGTGACTTTAACAGGACTCTTGTTCATTTCTCATAATCATACATTTTTTTAAAGCTAATAACCCATAAAGCACCTTTACAGTCAATTTAACCTGCTTTAAATTTCTATTTATCATCTATACAACACACTCCCAATTGCTGCAGTTGTTTCAACAGGTTACCACTCTACTAATACATTAAAACAGCCTTCTAGGACCTAAACAGGGCCTAGAAAAAGTCTGAGGAGGGACTTTGTAGAAGGGCATGTAGTGACAGAACAAGGGGGAATAGCTTCAGTGAGAGAGAAATTTAGATTATATGTTAGAAATTCTTTACTGTGAGAGTAGCAAGGCACTGGCACAAGTTGCCCAGAGAAGTTGTGGATGCCCTATCCCTGAAAGAATGGAAAACTGGAGTGGGTGGGATTTTGAGCAACCTGGTCCAGTGGTGGTTGGACAGTGTTGCTTTTCGTTCTTTTCTCCTCTCTCCGACTTCCTTGTTTTCGCCTGGACACTCTTTCCCAGAGCGCTGGCCAGGCGCTTCCGGGAGCCGCTGGAGAGAGAGAGAAGCGACAAACACCTTTGCGGGTTCCTTTGATATGGACAGAGCTGTTTAGAGAGCGTGAGCAAGACCGGGATAAAGAGACTTAAGAGAGTGGACACTTGTTGTGCAGTCCAAAGTAGGTTGTATTTGCCCGATCGCCGCAGGTACAAGTGACCCCGATCTCAGGTCCAGACAAAGGTTTTATAGGGAAAAATAAGAGATAAGGTGAGACCAATAGAACAATGCCCAGTGTGAATACATTATAGGTAAAATCCAATGGGAATAACTCCAGGGGGAAGGATGAATACACGTAAAAATACAGAATAGAAACTCCAGCTTTAGGTTTAGGAAATAGAAACTCCCATCTCAAATTCACAAAGCCCTTTTGCTCCGTTTGCGTAGCTGCACACTGCAACAGGACAGTGGGCTTGGAACTCAATGATCGCTAAGGTCCCTTCCAACCCAAACCATTGTATGATTCTATATTACAGTAAATTCAATGGTAAAGGATTTGACATATCATAGGAATTAATCCTAACAAAGTATTATCTGTGCTACCACAGTGTCTTTTCTGATTAATGTCCTTCTTTTTTATTGTTTTACTATTTGCTTTAATTCTTATAGTAGGTGTAATATGGACAAAACTTTTCTTTGCAAAAGATTTCATAGCTAGCTAGAAATGGCAATTTTTCAACAGGTTCAGTTCAGAGGCTCTCACTAACTGGATTTCTGTTCCTGGTAGATAAGTCTGTGATGATGATTCTTAATCTCATAATGAAAAAAAAAACAGATCCTGGGAATAGATATTGTTACACCAATTATTAATATGTGTACTGTGTCTTAAAGAAAAAAAATCTCATAACAATTATTTAAAAGGTAATAATTATTGTAGAAAAAAACACCAACTTATTAAATAATATTGAAAGGAAAAGCATCTTGAATTGGATAACCAGCTGAAGATTAGACAGCTGAAGATGAGCAGCATATAACATTTGTATCATAGGAATACAAATTCATTCAAATTTTAATTTCTAATAACTAACTCTTATCTCTTCACATGATTTTGCTTACTTGAGAGGTCATTCTTTTTGTCTTATTTATATATAATGTTTTTTAGAGAAAGACATAGTTTCAAGGGTATGTATGGGAGAGATAGAATATTAAAAAAAAGTCCCACAGTCTCAGAGATCACTGCTATTTCCCTAAAACCAATGAGACTACTTATGTTGGTTCCAAAGCTGACAAATCAATCCTAGACACCTCTAATCAGACAAAGCTGGAAAAATACAGCTGAGCTTTTATTAAATGAGTCTGAGTTGTTTTTTTCTTGTTCTTATTTTTTTTTTTATCATGAAAGGTTTTGGGTTTTTTTTTTCCTAGGGAGGTTATGCATAGATTTTGGATATTAAAGGAAAAACCAGGATACAGGTGTTATGGCATTCCAATTACTTTTACAAAGGGACATTCAGAAAGAGCATGAGTCATTGCTACATTCTTCTGCCTGTGAAATGGCTGATATTAAGAAAACCTCAGAAGCTAAATAACCTTATTTCAGACTTCTTTACCCCCTGTCATCTTTGTACACACAAAGCATGCATTATACCGGACCACTGCCCATGGCAGAATTTCATTTACATAAATGTTCTTCATGAATTGAACTTGTATTTTTCCCATCCTTTTTTTCTGGTTTTCTAGAACTATTAATATGGATATGAAGGTTTTTCATAGTGTCATTCACAGTGGTAGGTTATACTTATTCATTTGCTTAATTAGTTCATTTATCAAATGGATGTGCTCCATTGTAGAGAAGCCTGATTAAAAGCCTGTCTTTTCTGTCGGTTGGTTGGACTCCAGCTTGGCTGTGAGTTGATTTCACTAAAACCATCCAGAAAGTTTATAGAATGAAGACATGAGCCTGATCGATCTCCAGTTCCTCCTGTTGTGTTCACAAGAACATTAATAACAAGTATTTTTTTCTGAAATTACAGAAAATGAGGAATTTTCTTTCATTTGTGTGCTGAAGACAGAGTTAAAATTGGCCTTATTATAATTATTATTTATATTGCAGTGGTTTCATTGTGCATGCTACAAATGTGTAATACAGACTCATTTGAAAACCCTAAATTCTAAAGAGAAGAGACAAAGGGGGAAACAAGAAATGGAGACAGAGAAAGGTGAAGTAACTGCTTAGAGACCACGCAGCAAGTCACAACAAAACCAAAAATAGAATGTCGCTTGTCTTTCAGTTCACATTGTCTCCAAAATCCCCAGTAAAAAATCATAAATTCTCTGAAATAAATTCTCTACGTGTTGAATATCAGTTTTCATGCGGTCGATTGAGTGAACATCTGCTGTTTTCTTGGCAACAGTTCCAGCCATTTTGAGGCACATAATATGTTTTGTTCCTTTGCAGTATTCATCATGGTACCTCACAAAAAATAAATATAATTTAAACTATGCTAACATATAGAACATATATTACAATATGTTTCACCTGAGGGCTGAATAGAATTGGCACAGGAAGAGATCAAATTTTACTTGTGCATTTGTTATGTTTTATGCCCATTTTTGTTGAAAACAATACACATTAATGGAAAAAAAAAACATACTTATGCTGTGAAACACAAGAGTAAAACAGTACCTAAAAGATAAAAAATTCTCTCACAAATAGCTGCATCTAGTAGATTTTGAATAAATAAATTTTAATCAGACAATCTGAGTGATTTTGACAAGATAGGAAAGGTTTCTCAAGGAATTGTATCCTTTTAATAAAGCTGATGGTTGGATCTTGCTCATCAATCTATCTTTTCCAAAGTAAATTATAGTCTAAAGCAATGGCAGTAGAAAACCATTAAGTAAAAAGCTTGAAAGATTCTTGAATTTTGGTCATTGTTTTAGTTGTATCCCTAACCCATATAAAGCCAAGATTGAAGTCTTCCTCTCACATTTCCCATCCAAGACCTTAATTTCCCTGGGAAATAAATCTGGAAACACAGAACAGTAGGAAGGGGAACAGGTTTGAGCTGGTTCCTGGTCAGGACACAGAAGAGATGAGGCACTCCACAGTGTGCACAAAAGGGCAGAGGGAAGGAAGTCTTTGTCCAACTGATTTGCTTGCCAAATTAAGGGCTCAAAAAGCTTAAATATTAAGACTACAGCCAACTCCTATAAAGTTACCTTCCACTGAATTTTTAAAACTTGGGAGTTGAGGTTTTGGTGACTTTTTTTTGAGTGGGTTTTGGGTTTTGTAGGGGCTTTTTGTTTAGTGAGTTGGGGGGGGTTTCTGTCTTGTGTCTTTGGGTTTGTTTTTTTTTTGGTTCATTGTGGTGTACTTCCTAATAAATAGGCACAAGACCCTATTTAATTTGTATAGTTGTGACATTTTGACCTTAAATATGGCACAAAATGGACATATAACAGTAGATGAAGATGAAATTGGGAAATGATAAACAGCTTAAGGTAAAAGTCTCTGAAACCATTTAAACTTTGTTGATAATTTTAGTCTAATTTTAACCATCTCCAAATCAGTAATGTAATTGAAACTAATCTCCACAGTTCCAGCCACAGAGAAGGGAGAGTTTGACATCTCCTCATTCACTATAAATTTTGTATCTTCATTATTTTAAGACAGAATGAAATATTTTCTAACACTTTTCTGCTGACATTGACTCTGGATGGAATCCACATCTGTGCTCCTATGGAAGAGCAAATGCACCTTAGAAAGTTATTTCTCTCAATCTGATATTCTCTGAAGTTAGAACAAGCATCCTGATGCACTTGTTGCTCACTCAGTGATTTATAATCTATTATGAATATATATTAAGATAATTGATAGCTCAGCTTCCTTCTTGATTAGCCACAAAAATTGCTAAACTTTGAATTAGTAGAGAGGGGAGTAAGATAACTAAATCAAAATAACCACTGTAACCCTTGAAAATGTCTTCAATTTAGAGCAGGCTCTCAAATAAATACCTCAGGAAAGAATAAAGCATCACATGTGCAGATTTTATATACTTCAAATTTACCTGCATATTCACTAGTGTTGCTGGCATAGCTGTGCACAAGGCTCGCACAAAGAGATGGACTTCCTTGTAATTCTAGCAAGAACAGAATATTTCTTTCCTTATCTTTCAATTTCTTCGAAATCACATTGTAATTTCCCTTCTTAGTTTCAGTTATCTTCTGCACTTTACTTCAGGCTTCTTGAATTTAATTTCATTGCATTTGGCTAAACTAACAAATATCTTCTTTTATAAGTTTCCTTATGAGTGCTTAGTGTTATTACTCTTCAACGTCAAATTCTATTTTGTAACCCACATTGCTATGTTGTTCCCTGCTGTTCAGCAATTTCAGTCAAGTGATTTCTATTCAAAGCTAATAAAAAATTGTTTGGCATCAGCTAACTATAGTAACAATGTTTCTAGAGAGAGAAAGACAGACAGACATTACAGTTCTAATTATTTTTATTAATTACTTAGTCTGCTAGGTTTTTAATTATACCAAACATAACTTCTTATAAGACTAAGGCCAAAATGCTTGCTTGCCCCTTACTTGCTTTCATTAACCTAGCCAACAAGATCGACACAAATGAGAATTAGATCATCTACTTAGTCATTTTTTTCTTTAAAAAAACCCTATAAATAACAATCTAGGTAACAGAGATAGTCCGATTATTAGGACACTCATCAGATGATGGAGGAGATGTGGATTACCCACAGGCAAAAACATACATCATCACCCCAAATGAGTTTTACAAACATCAGGTTATGAGGTAAACACCTTCAAAAATCCTGTATTTCTGAACATATGTTACTTTTTGTAAGTACATAATTATCAGACTGAAAAGAATGAACAAGTAAGCACACAGTCCAGTGACTGGGCTATGATCGACTTTTTGCACAAACAAGACTTGCATGAAAGATTGAAGAAAAGCCACTACAGGATTTCCATTAGGGTGGTAATAGCATAATCAGAAAGAAATTAAGAGCTTGAATTCAGATGCCCCTTCTGTTGGGTCTGGGATAACCACACTCACCTACAGGGCTATGCATGCAGATTATCCAAGAACATTTGCAATGACAATTTCATCAACAGTCACTAACCAGTTTGAACTGATAGCCAATTAAATGTCTTTTTTTTTTTTTTTTTTTTTTTTAGTATGCCTAAAATAAGTCATGGACTGGTGGAATATATTGTTTCTAGTAATTTACAGCAGCTCTGTCAACTTTGGTTAAAAAGATCAAACAAGAGAGGTTGTACCAAAGACAAAGCAGGACAAAGCATCAGGAATAAGAGACCTGTGGTTTCTACTAAGAATGATGACATGAAGGTGTGAGACATTGAATCCACTTAAAGTCTTAAAGCTGTGAAAGAACAAGACTTAACCCAAGGAGAAAAGGGAATGATACAAAGCTCCATTGCAATGAGGGGTTACAGTATAAAGACTATATAATACACTACTATCCTTCATTTCATAGCAGACCTATTTAAAAAAGACTAATATATATGGTTGTTAGGAAATACTGTTTCCTTCATGACCTTATGTTATTGTTACTAATTTCAAACAGATCTAAGCCAGTACTGATAGATATCATAAATTATTTTCATGTAAAATTTGTTCCTAAATCTTCATGTTATTTATACCCACAAGGATTCAAACATAAAATTGCGGCGTGGGTTTTGCTCTCCCCGGCTGCACGCAGCTCTTGGGAGCTCGGCTGTGGCGTAGCTTCCACGTGCTGCCGGGGTTTGCTGCCACGGGTTCCCGGACACAGCTCCGTGTCTCGGGTGCGTGGGCTGGCCAGCCTCTGTTACCGTGCGCTAGGGATTCGGTAAAGAGGTAAGGAATTTGTCCATTTACTCTGTGCTTGGCAGGAACGGTTTATTGGTCATGTGGTGCAGTTCGATGGAAGGACGCGACCGCTCCCGTCACTCGCATGGGAGAAAATGGCGCCTGGCTGCCAGCGGGATAGGGCTTTATGGAGGGGCGGGGCGAGGGGATCCACGGCCTGCCGGCCAATAGGGGCGGCTGCCGTGGCGGTGACGCCAGCAACAGCGACCAACCAGAGAACCCCGCAGGGGCTGGCACGGAGCCTTGGGCTGAGCGGGATCATGTGGCTTGGGGTGGCAGGCACGGGGTTTCCCGGGGCCGGACGGCAGGGTGGTTACAGGAGCGGCACAGGGGTAAGATCCGGCAGCAGGCAGCGTGGGGCCAGAAACCGCAGGGGGGAACAACACGGGGGAAGTGCGGGATTACAGAACTTGACTTATTTTAACATAAATTAAAAACCCTAATCTAAACCCAAACTCCAGGATGCAACATAAAATCAAACAAATTGTTATGAGACCACATTTTGTAACATGTAGCAAGACTGCAGTCTTTCACATCTCTTTATGTACTTCTAGCGAAGAAAGCATAGGGACAGTATGTATATATAAATTTCATTTTCATGTATATACAATTTTGAACAGATAAAAGCTATATTTTTTGCATTAGCCTTCTAGCTATGCATATAGTACAAAGCTCTCACAATACTCTTTAGATCTATGGATCCTACAATAAATATAGAATACAATGATTGCATAGCTGTAAATCAAATGTTGCTTTTAGAGTGCACTAAGAATTTTTTCTCAGACAGCTGAAAAGACAGGTAATTCTAATAGATTTGGAGAATTGTTGCATTGTGTCTAAGTAATATTTATAATATTTCATGCATCTTTGGCATTTCTTCAAGGTAGTGTCTCCCTATAACTAATCTGACACAGGTTTTTAAGGAATTTGGAAAAACATGTTTCATTATTTACTTCAAGAATCTTGGCTTAAAGATCACCTACTTGAAGGTAGTATTCTTGAAAGAGCATTCACAAATTAGAATACCTCTGAAGCTCATCCAGCTTATGCCAAGTATTAGCTTGAGCCCATCAGCTCTCAGAATACGAGCTAATAAGGCCAGCTATGGTGTTAACTCCCTTATCTGAGTGAAACGAGCCGAGTGTGTGCAAGAAGGCATGTTTGCACACCCCATTATGTAGTTTCATGTCATGTTCCAGACATATCTCGGTAGTTCAGTGTTTAAGAATTCACTTCTCATTGCTTTATACAGCTGATTACACATATAAAGACTCTGCTATTGAGCACACAGTGCAAGGGACTGTTTTGTTAACAAATGTTCTGTGCCACAGATGAGATGGCACATAATTACAAAAACACAGATCTGCTTTTCCTTTTGTTATTTTGTGAATACCTGTTTTAAAACAAGTAGTGAAACATTTTTATTCCCAAAATTATTTTCTGCAGCAATTTAACTTCATTCCTAGAGACTAACATTTATGGTTTCTATATTTTTCCTGTGTCAAATAATACTTTGAAGAATGTACGATCACGCCTTTTGTTACAGCAAGTCTTTCTTCTCATACCACCATAGCTGTGGGAATAGCTGAGATACATTCAATCATTAATTATCCTCAACAGCTGCTTAATGTGGATATATAGCTTTCAAGACCAGAGCAGATATCTTGTCATGGAGCTGTACTAACCCAGGAGATAGCTTAGGGTTGAATCTAAAAGGCCTAAGTAGTGCACTGCATTGATATGGCCTTCTTTTTATTTTGGCTTTTCTTAAAGTGTGGAATGAAATTCATGGGAACAACTCTAGTCTACAAAAGGAAACATATATCATATAAATACCTTAAGGAGATAATAGTGAAATAAATGTCATGTACATATTAAATCTCTATTGCATTACATTGTGATACTGAATTACTTAACTGCAGAGAGCAGAGCAGAACAGATACACCTAATTGAAGTATCATGCTCTAAACTGGCCAGTGGTTTTGACTCCCTAAATAAACATGAGAATGTGTAAGTTCCTCTGTTGACCAAATCTTGACTTCACTCACAGTCAGACTGTTTGTCCAAGATATACCTCAATGTACTGTGAGCAACAGAGAGCCCTCCCACCCATGTTGTGCTGCTTGAGGGGACAATAGAAGAGATAGAGGAGTTAGGAATGAAGGAGTGAAGGTGAATCTGGGAAAAATGAAAGTGTTTCTTTAATTTTGTCCTTGTTTCTCACCATCCAAGTCTATTTTAATAGGCAAGAAGTTAAATTTGTTTTCCCAAATCAAGTCTGTTTTGTACATGACAGAAATTGGTAAGTGATCCACATGTCTTTTCCTTGATCTACAAGGATTTTTATATTGCATCCTGTCCTGTTGAGCAGGGGGAGTGAGACAGCAGCCAGGGCATCCGGCAGTTGGCCAGGGTCAATCCACCACAGTCAGTAACAGAAGAACAATCAAGAACAATCACAAACACAAGAATATCATTCCCAATTTCCCAAAGAATTCTTTGTGTAATTTCCAGGGGTAAACATATATCTAAGGAGAACTAAATAATTCTAAAATAATTAGGCAAATTATTTGCACACCAAGAACCACATTAGTGAACAGCAGCCTTCAGAGTTCTTTGGATCTTTAAGGTCAGCAGCTTTAAATATTACAAATTCTTAATAAACAAATTTATAAAATGTTATTATATTTCCCTGATTGCACTTAAGAATTCAATCTGACTATTTACAACGTTAATATTTTAGAGCCTTATCACAGTAGAATTAGACACACTTGAAAGACATCACTCTACATACACATTTTCAATAAAATATTTTAAAGAGAAAGCTTCATCACTAGAATCATGTCATTCACCTCTTCCCAATTTATTTCCATAGAGATCTCCTAAATATGAATGAAGGTTAGAAAGATTTTACCTCTTTGTCTTCGCATTATGTATATTTATAATGAAAGAAAAGGGAAAAAAAAAATAAAAAAAAACCAAAACAAACAAACAAAAAAACCTCTGTTTCTTGTCTTAGTCCTGCTCTAGTTATTTTGTCTTTGGAAAAACACCTCGAAGACCACGGAATGTTTGAGACTCCTGGCAGCAGATTTCAGCAGTTAATCGGACGCCACCCAGTGTTAGTAGAGGAAATCGCTATTACTTAGCTCCGCTCTAAAATGGATGGGCACTGGAGAATGAGACAAAGGGAAGGCTTACAAAGAAGGTCGAATTGTATTTTATTTTTAAAGTAACATTTTAAGATGTAGTCTGCTTACTGCTGCTGTGCTATTAAATGGAAATTAAATTTGATAACGAATAACAGAGTAGACAAGAAATAGTGGGGGAAGTTTAACCTTCAGTTTTGAATTTTTATTTTGAATATCTATTGCAGGTAGTGTTGATCTAATGTTTAATATTGAATTTATAAACTACTAATTAAAAAAAATTCAACAGTGTTAGCCCACATTGTATAAAATATTTTCTGTCTTTTGAATAACTGTAGCTCTTGACAATTAATGGCTATTAGTGGAGACAATTTTGAATACTATGTCTTAAACCCCAGACACATATTCTTCAAAAAATATTTATATTATTTTAAATTTAAAACAAAACAAAACCAAACAAAAACAACAACAAAAATAAAGGGCCCTGATATATTACATAGTTGAAGGAAGAGAGTGCTGGGAAAAGAATAAATATATCCATAAAATTCAGGAGGTTTCTGAGAAGAATAATCAATACAGAGATATAAAAAGCAACAATTGTTAAATCATTTGTGGACATGCCTCATAAAATATCAGAGAAAAGCAACAGAATATTTGAGAGTGGAAGGAGGTATTTTGCCTTCAGACACTCATGTTGTGAATATTTGTGACTTATAACTCATTTGGATGTTGCTTCTTTTCCTGGTCCAAGGCTGTTGGTGAGCAACTCATGATTGTTTCACTTCAGTTTATTTTTTGCTGAATGACTGCTGCTATTGGTTGATCTCTTGGTTGTTCATATTCACTTTGTTACTCTTGAATCTAAATTAAAACCTGCCTTGACTACCCATGCAGCAAATCAGCATGAAAACAGAGAGCCAAACCCAAACAGTTTACATACTGTGCTGTACTTAGGAACACAAAATGAAATATCCAAGAAAACAGTGAGGTTTACTCGGTTGGTTTGGGGTATTTTATATATTCATGTGAATATATAATTCATTTTATTATTCATTTTATAATAATTAATTTTTATATTCATGTGAATAATTGTGCTGAAATCTGAAATCTTTTTGTACACTTTAATTCACAGCTAGGATAAAATCTTTATCTAAGAAAGTACCTGTGGCTATTCTTCATGTTTCTTACTATCATTTCCTAAAAATGATTGCTCAGA
This sequence comes from Vidua macroura, assembly GCF_024509145.1. NCBI lineage: Eukaryota > Metazoa > Chordata > Aves > Passeriformes > Viduidae > Vidua > Vidua macroura. The sequence continues at coordinate 56,766,698 of NC_071575.1, forward strand.
GCTCAAGAAAGAGTGTTTTATATATTATTTTATACTATATGAAAAAAAAAAGTCTATTCTTTCAACAATATGCACCTAGCAGATTAGATAACCACCATGCCATATCTACTCTAGTTTACATATACTGACAATGTGAGACATTTCTTAACGCCCTTTTTAGCTGATGTATGAGGAAATAGAACAATGAGTAGTCTTTAGAAGTATTTAAAGGAAAAGTCAATTATCATGAGACCTGTATGGCCAATTCTTTACTGCAGCTCCTAAGGTTATTTGAAACATTTCAGCTGAAAGAGAAAATACCTTTTTTTAGTAGTATATAAACAACCCTTTTAAGGGGAACAATCTCTGCAATTATATCATCACTTTGTAATAGAGCATGTCAAATTCTTAATCCTGGTATTGTAAGTTAATATAGTGGGTACTTCAGGGAAAGAGAATTAAAATCAACATATATTAAAAAAAAAAAAAAGAAGTTGAACTTACATTGAATTTAACAGTTTGAAAAGAAATTCATAATATTTATAGGACAAATCAGAGCGTCTGCAATCTGCTTTTTCATGGTAACAATGGTTACCAGAACAGTGCATTCTTCATAAGCCAATAAACATGTAAGAGATGCTTAAAAACCATTTTATTGTTTTTAATTTAAATTTCAATAAGTTGTGGAACAAATGTCAAAGACAGTGTTGTTTGCCACTAAAGAGATTCAACATTTTCTAAGAAGCTGTTATTTCAGCATATAGTGGTATTTAGATTTCCATTTATGCAAACGCCTGCACTATAAAGTCAAGATGGACCCCAGATGCAAATGTAAAATTAGAACTAAATCCAAAGTTTTTCAAAACAGGCCTTGGAGTTTGGGTTGAAGTTCAGGCTGATTTATACATTTTTTCACATAAACATATTTTATACCCCAAAAAGAACAGAAAAATATATACTCTTCATCATTTTCTATTCTAAAGAACAGATAACTGACAACTGCAACAAAACCAATTTTGTTATATTGCTATAAGCATAAAATATAGCTGTACTTCCCAATTTAAAAGAATGGGAAAGAATGAATGACTGCTTTTATACAGTGTTTTTCTATTTATTATGTATCTTCTTCATTAAAAAGTCCTGAACTGATCAAAAGAAAAAAGTGATTAAATTATTATCAGTACTAACAAGAAAAAAAGGGGTGGGGGAAGGATATGTAAATATATATGGTTAATAAATCTAATATTTAGTAATAGGAATCTCCTTTAACAGGTTTTACTCTGACATGATGGGGGAAGAAAACCAGTAATTAAATGAGTTTATGAGGCAGAAATAAATAATAATAATAATAATAATAATAATAATAATAATAATAATAATAATAGATTAGTCATTATTTAAGCAAAATATTATACAATTTTCACATTCATTTTTTATTTCAAATGCCATGTCTTTAGCAAGGAAATGAGTCTTTGAGTATTTCTTTAGATTTGTTTATTTGTAGAAATTATTTTATTTTTTGTAAATACAGTATATCTATATTTAATGTATGGATTATTTTTTTCCGTTTAAGAGAGGAGCTGGTTAAAAATTAAATTATAGAGATTAGATATATTTTCTTCAACAAATTTTCCATTTTAATAGAGCCCAGGAGAATAAGTGCCGTTGCAAATTTGGTGGGAATTAATTACATCAAAATAGTTTACTTAAACCATAATCGCAAGCACTTTAGTATTTATATACTCAACCAGAAAATAGATGCAGTCATTATAATCTGTGATCTGAATTGTTCTCTGGGTCTGTCCTTCTCCATAGGAACTGAAGAAACATCAATTCAGTGATGATGGTGCCCAGTTTGAGTATGTGGGCTGTTAAGGGTTTCTGCAGTCTGAGCTCATCAGAACAAATACAGATGAAGTCGGGCAATATAGAAGAAGGAATTAAGGAGAAAAAAAAAAAAAGAGGAAAAAAAAAAAAAGAGAAAAGAAAAAAAAAGGGGAAAAATGTCTATAACAAGAAAAAAAAAAATGAGATGAACGAGGTCTGGATTCACTCCACTTAACTTGAGATAGCCTGCTAAGTTAGGATGATCAGTCACTCTAGGCTCCCTGCAGAGAAAAACAAATTAGACATAGGAACCTTCAGAAGGCAATTTACCCCACCTAAGAACCAAGTCATCTTCTGGTGGTTTGTCTCATACTGTTCACAGGGACAACCCTTGCTCCCAGATAAGGTATGCCACTTTATTCCTGCAGGTGTCTTTGAGCTTAAGTAAGAGACAGGCAAAGTGGCAAAAATAGTAAGGCATAGAAATTAATAGATGTCTAATCAGAAAAAAATTAAGAGCATGAACGAGAAAAGATTAAGCACAAGATAATCACCATGGAAGAGAAAAATTGCAAAGAGGAAACTTAAGAAACAAAGAAAAATGCAACAAATTACAAAGAATGCAAAACAAGAAAAAGATTTTCTTTTTATTTATAAATTCAAATGAGCAGAGCTGGCACTGCTGGTGTGAATTAAGAGGCTGTTGCATTTATTATGTTTTATATTATTTTTATGTTGCAGTGCGCTGGAATAGCTCTAGCCAGTTGGCAAATGTTTGTCCATGCATGTGGTTTGATGAGCTACAAAGGTGATGATGATTTCAAGTATGCCGGGACTTGTAATATTCCAAAAATCCCAAATTACAAAAAAACTACATCCATCCAGATAGGCAAAAATTCTCTAAGCACCCAGACCCTACTGAGAAATTCAAATTAATAACCTTTGTGAAACATGTATATTCATTCACTACAAAGGGAGTGAGGGAAAAAGTGTGCAGAAAATGAAAAAACATCTTGAACTAATTTTTAAGCCATCTATGCTAACACAGGTTAACAAATAATTCAATGTCCATTATTTGTTGAGCCATGTACATCTTGTTAACTAGAAGGATAATACTCCAATTCCCCCATTGAACAGAACACTCTCTTTGACTTGGAAGTTGGGCAGCTACTAAACCCATTTAATTTACACAGGCTATCTAAGATGTTAAATGAACCATAAAGGGCAGATGACAGAGACAAATAATTCTTTTCCCTGAAAGTGCCGAGTTTCAGGGACTTAGTCTCCCTTTCACACTGACACACTGTGTGACACTGGAGGACATGGCTATCACTTTCTATAAATGGCTTAACCTTCAGCTTTGTGTGGTTTGTCTAGTACTATACCCTGACAATTAAAGAAAATCAATATCTGGCACTTCAATGCTGAAAACATGGAACCCACTTTGGAGGTAAATAATTAGTTCAGAAATGCTTCAGGCAATAATTAACTAAACTAGACTTATTAAGAACTCTTGCCTACAGCATTTTTCCTCTTCAGAGGTGTTTAATATCTATCACATAACTTCTAAATTATTTAAATTTAGGCATTTCAGCTTTTAACAGTGTTATAATTAACATTGTTTGACTGCTTACTCTTTTCATGATAAATTATTCTCAAATCACCACCTCAGCTTCACCTTAGTGAAGCTTTTGACCTTATGCTCATTTATTTCAGTCTTCAAAGAGAGAAGCACAGAAATTATTTGATTCAGAAGCCTCTGATTTACATTTCTATTTAATACTTATGGAGAGAAGGTATTTTTTATATGTTTCTGTTTGAATAATAGATTATACATTTGATTATACATTTTCACAAGGAATTCCCATGCAAGCCACTGACCATGAGAGTGAAAGGATAACATCCTTAGCTGTCTGTGAGATTTTTTCCACTGCCTTTAAAAGGAATAGGAACTTAGGGAAGACTCTTATGGTGAAGTCCAGTGATGTGTCCAACATATTTCGAGTTTACCTCATTTGACTCAGTGACAGAAAATAAAAAAAAATGTCATTCCTGTTGACTAGATACATTATGGCTCAACAGCTGGCTGGAAAGAGAGAGTGGGAAGACAAGAGATAATTTTTGTCAGGCTAGATGTTTGTCTTTTTCATGATCAGCTGTTCAATTCTTATCCAGGTTAGGTCTTAGCAATTGCTCAGTTTTGAAAACATTTCTCTTGAAGTCAGCATTGCTTCTAAAGTTCTATAACATATGTAAATATTTGCAGGATCTGGGCCTCTAGGTATGTTCTGTCGCTATTATAACACTGGAAAAGTAACATTTTGAGGGCAAAAAAAGACACTTCATACTTCTGGGTGCAGTGGTTCTGTGGTATCCTCACTCTCTAAGCTATTTTCCCACCATGATTCTTATGCGAGTAATTTGCAAGAGCAAAACAAGAGCTTTTCACAAGGCTGGGCTTGGGGCTTGCATGTGTGTGTGTGCATGAACATGTGCATGCTGCTCAGAAATTCATCCTTCACCTTCAAAATTCTATGGAAAACACTTATACTAGAACATTTAAACTAAAAAAAAGGAAAGAAAAATTCTAAAGCCTAGTTTTGTGGGCCTAAAGCTAAACAAATCAGTCACTCATAGCCCCTCAGAGATCAGTGGAAGGAGCTACAGAATCTCTATATAGAATACTATCCCTTTTTCTCCTCTAATGCAACTGCTTGATGGATAAAATTGGTATTATATATAATCTATCTTCTCCAGTGCCTCATGAATATACCCTCATTTCATGGGTATAAAAGTATACTTCATCTTACAATGCTTTAAAAAACCCAAACACTGTAGGAATTAACAGTCATGGATTACTTTCTATATTTAAAAGCTTTTATATCATCCATTTAACAATTTAAAGGTGACTAGTCAGGAAAGTCAAACACAGAATCATAAGGTTTTACTTTATAAAGCAAAGTGAATACTTATGGAAATTGAGACACTTTAACACAGAAGAGAATTGTCCTGTTTTATTTCACCTACCAATCTTGAAATGTAGAAGTACAAACAATGCAAGCAAGATATCTGCTTTCAGTTACACACTTATGCTTCCTATATACTCTCTACAAAGAGATTCAGTTCTCTGACCATTGGCACATGTCCTACACTAGAATACATAACTTATCTTCTGGAGTTGATTTATTGTCTGTAAAAGAGTTATAAACAGCTTATAGTATGGACAAATGGCGGCCTCATTTTAGTAATATAGAATGCAAGCAGCTACATACATAGGTTTTTAAGCTCTCATAAGTCAACAGAAATTAAGTTCATGATTTATAAGCTGTTCAGAGGGCCAAATGCTTGTGTCTCCCTTAGGATAAGGTAAATTGCTCTCAGAACACTATTAACAGTACTTACAAGTTCTCCACAAACTATATGAGAAGGTCTGAAAAAAGTTGCCTGTGCTTGAGGCAGGTAAAGCTAAGCGAAGAAATTTCCTACTAAAGAAACTTAAGGCATATAAATTTAGGTAAGACAAACTTTACCTATCAGTAATTTCCCACTAGACATTTCTCTGCCCATTATCTTGTAATTTTTTTATATGAATGCCATATAACATGGTTCCTATTTTTACTTGTTTCTTCCAGTTTTATATCACTGACCTCACATACATCAATACTCACATTATATTAATTTTTTTCCATGTATTTAAATTTTAAAGCTTAATTCAGTTACAATACTTACGGCTACATCCATAAAATGTTTAATTAAACACAATTTATTTCAGAGTAATATTATTTGAGTGATTTTTATTTATTTTCAGAAATTAAGGTAAAACAGGAACAAAATTTTTAAAAATGTCAATATCTACTATTTTTTTTAATAAAAATTCCACCAAGGATGTAAAGTATTCATTTAGTCAGTATGTTCTATAGATATTTGGGGAGAAAAACATAAGGTGGGTAAATACTTGCCTTGTATGTAACATGCAGTCGCCTGAAATGCAGTCACGTGAAATTATTGTAAAAACACTCCGTGGAGGATTAAATAGGTTTGTGAATAAGTTGTTATAAGATTTTTGTTGAAGGCCAGGGTTACAAGAAAATAAAGTCAAATGGTGCATTTTATTATTTCATACCCATTACAACCTCATGGGTTGTAGATGGTACCCTTACTGCGAAAACAGATTGATTAATTTTCCGTATACTCCTATGTTTTTATATTGATCCTCACCTTATTTGTGTTCTTTTGCCTTTCATGGATTGTTTACCACAGAAAGTTTGGCAGACCATTTTTAGTGCTACTCCTGTGTTCAGTGTAGAACTTCACTATGACAAGCATTTCATTCTGGTTTTAATGATTCAAGGGAAGTCTAAACTGAAGAATGAAATCCTGGCTCTTTTCAGAACAATTCATCTGAAGTCTTAGACATTTTAGGCACACTCAGCCAGCTTCTACAACATTTGGTTGATTTCCATATATTTTTCCATTTCTTTGCAAACCTCTTGCCCTCCAGGTACATTTTTAATTCTCAGTAAATATTGCATCTCATTCAATAAATATTTCCTCTGTTGTGTTGAAAAAAGTGAAGACCCAGCTAATAGAACCATTGACAGTCTAGAAGCAAGATGCCATTCAAACTGAAGGAACAGAAAGAAATTCAAGTGGAGGAAATAACTTTACAGCAGGTAATGTCTCTTGTTTCTGTATGACCACAAGTCATCCTTAATAGCATTTTAACATGAAACAATCAT